>NC_056729.1:239054247-239064966 GCF_019279795.1 Protopterus annectens | reverse complement strand
ATGATTTTGATTAAACTGGACCCAGAAGCATATGAAAATGCAACTTGCAAGCTGAGCAAAATCTGCTGTACCCAAATTTGTGTAGTATATGTTGTAGAAATACATGGTGTTACCAACAGAAAATGTTAATGTACAGATTTCACCACCACTCATACAGAAAGTTGAAACAGTTCAAACTATATACATTCAAAATGGTGTAGATACTGCAGCTGAGCACTGAATTTCCACTGCTCTTTTCAACAAACACATAAGATCCTTGCATCCATCTGAGCTAACACCTCTTTGGATAATGGGACCTCGGTTTAACATATCATTTGAAGGGTGGCAAATTCAAGAGTTTATAGCTCTCTTGTGCTATACTGCAGCGTCATTAATGGGAAATTAATCCAACTACCGTGGGTAGTGATCAGACTTGCATTACATGGTGGTTGTGCCTGGAAAACATACAGAGGGGTTATAAAGTAAAAGTGATGACACCTTTAAGAGATGTCTTTAATGTATAGGATTTTTTCCCAGCAGAGAGGGAAGAATTCAATGGATGAGGGTATGGGTACAAGGGGCTGACATGATGTTGCTTCATGTAGCATATCTAGACACAACAGTAGATATGCAGAACTTTGAGATTTAAGAGATCTCAAAGTACGCTAACTGTTTCTCTTTGATAGGAATGACTTAATTTGTTTGGAGCAGAGTCCCAGGATACCACCCCAAAATGTAATTCACTTTATTGTAGTAATACTCACAGATCACTTAAAATGCTAAGAACCTCATCTTGTACTTCTAAAAGAAACAGATGCTGAAATTCCTACCATGATTAACTGAATATGAGTTGGATCACATTGTACATAAAACAGTGGATGTTCAAATACTGATTTGCATTATTTGTTTATTATCATGTGCTCTAAACAAGGACATCATAGCTTATCCTGATTAAGATACTTATGAGAAAAAAGCCAATGGACGCTAAAAGGATGCTCATGTTTTTTTTTTGGAGCTGAAATAATTGCCACATTGCAGTATCAAAGTGAACGCTGCACATTTCCAAGTATTTATACACATTTTATATATGAACTGCTGTCACAGAAAACTGTGAACCTTATAGGCAAATCATCGTCATGGCTAATAGAATGAGTTCTGAAATCAACTAAATTTTTATTTTACTTCAAGGACATAAGATATTGTTTGTTGCAGTTCTTTACAACCATGTTAAACCAGGCAGTGATCTGCCTCAGACCTTTGGTTTCCTTCATTTGGTGGTGCTTCTATAATTGAACACAAGCACCTGTTCTAGCAGTAAGTGGTGCTTGCATATGACAGCAGATCATGCTGAGTTTTAATCAGACTGCAGCTGTAATAATCAGCGGGACTGTGATAATGCTATCTAGGTTCTATCATGCAGGTATTATGCCTGCAGAAAGTATCAGCCTTTAAACGTATGTACAAAAGTTATGATCTTCTATTTCTTTATACTAGGAATGACCTTTACTTTTCACTTTAATGATTACCTGAGCAACAAAGCAATCAATTTATTGCCATCGTCAGCAATATTAATTCATAAAGTACATAAGTAAGGATGGAAAACTTTAGAAACTTAAGCAGTAACATAACATTCTAGTAATTATGTGTGTGTGTGTGTGTGTGTGTGTGTGTGTGTGTGTGTGTGTGTGTGTGTGTGTGTGTGTGTGTGTGTGTGTGTTTGTGCAGATTTCACAATTAAGTACAAAGTGTAGTGGCCTTCTCCTTTAATATTTGATTAAGAAATATTTATTTATTAATCCTTAGTTGATCGGGTTAGTTCCAATAGGCTATTAACCTCTTTTCAGGGCAGAGCTCAGTTGTTATTTAATTATTTTTAACTAAATTACAAGTGTTATGCATTTTCTTATGAAATGTAAATGATTATGCTTATAACCATGTTGATATGTGTTCAAGAAATGGACGTCTAGATGTTTGCTTTGGGACTGGATTGACTACCATTTAGTGAGATAGTAAAAAAATGCAAGGGTCTTATTTTCAGAGTACAGGTAGAAGCAAAGTGTATCATTCATCCTCTAATACCTTTAAAAGCTATAATATACTTTGTTTGCCACTCAGAAAAAGGAATTGT
Organism: Protopterus annectens; assembly: GCF_019279795.1. Lineage (NCBI taxonomy): Eukaryota > Metazoa > Chordata > Ceratodontiformes > Protopteridae > Protopterus > Protopterus annectens. The sequence goes on along the minus strand of NC_056729.1, from coordinate 239,062,859 downwards.
GTCAGTGTGAAATGTATTATAGGTATTAAAGCAGTTTCAACCTCCGGACACTGTTCGGTGGTGGCTACTGCGGTGTCATTCAGTTCGTAGAGCTGAACTTAGTTCAATAATTGCTGAACTCCATTACATCAAAGTCTGCTTCACTGATGTAGGCAGGTCATTGACCCTGTGCACCTCATTTGCCATTGGTAGAGTAAGTGAATTGGTCTTTTCAAACCACTTACACTGCCAATACATTCTTTTGCAAAGGATGTTTTCTCTGATATCACACAAAATGGAGTAAGAACATTTGCACTCATCCCCAGAGCTATGCAGTTTCAGATGTGTATATTTAATGCAACTGAGGTGGCAGGAGAACAAAAGGCCTTGCCCACTGCAAATACATTTTTTAAAGTTAATTTTGTTTTCAGTGGAATGGGCAAGTGCAGTTCCATTTAATGTGGTTACTATTACAGTACTGAATATACAGTTTAGTGCAGATCACTTATTCAATATAAACCAGGCTGCTGTTTATGTTGTTGTAACAGACAGGAACATATCAGTGTTGAAAATTGCCAGGATTTCTAAAGATATGTTTAACAATTCTGCTTTCCTCCTAAATTACAGAACATATATCTGGCACTCTGTATGCTATATATATGATTTAGTTTGGAAGTTGTAGTGTTAATGAATGGCTTTAGTTTTTGCTTTTTTTTTCAGCTCAGTGTGTAACCACTGTTATGAGTGTTTTCCTTTAGCTCTTTCAAAGCCATAACAAAGGTAGTGCAAAGGGTCAGTTAGACTGGTTAGCAAATAGTATCAACAATCATTGTGATTAAATGGAAACCAATCTTTGTGTGTTGGAGACTGTAGCAAATAACTAGTACTGTTTTCTTTTCAACAGTTTGGCAAAGCAGTGTAACACAGAGCTATCGTCATCACCATCATCATCATCACCCCCTTTTTCCAATTTTCTAAATGGGGTTAGGGTGTTGCACCAAATGTCACCATCCGTCTCTCTTTATTCAATACCACTGTCTTATGAATGTTGACAGTCATGCCTGACAGTTGCATGTCTTCTGTTGCACAGTCAATTCATTTATTTGATGGACAGCCTCATTTCTTCTTGCATTGTTTCTGTGTGCCCCAAATTGCCTTCACCATATTGTTTTCTGTTTCCTGAACATGAGCTTGAACTACTGTAATCTGTTCTCTTTAACCTTCACTGCAACTGGAGATACTTTGGCTTCTGCTCTGATGTCTTCATTTTTTTCTTCTTTCCCACAGTGTACATCCTACCACCTGTTGCAAGCACTTCATATCCATCATCTCTAGCCTCCTCGACTACTCTGCCTCCACTGACGAGGTTTCTATACCACACTGTTTTATACACCTTTGTTTTCATCTTCTTTAGTATTTGTCTGTCACACACTACCCCTGACAATCTGTGCCAGTTGGCTGAAGCCCCTCTGATTCTTGCTTAGACTCAGACCTCCATTCTCCTCACCCACACTTCCCAGGTACCTGAAGCTGTATTCCTGTTCCACTATTTTCCTCTCTATCTCAGTTCTTACCTACGTCTGATTTCCCCCATTTGGTGACGCTACAACTGTCTTATCTGTACTTCGATTAATCCTGCATGCCTTCAGTTTTGCTTTCCATTCCATTCCCTTATCACTTGCTGAAATGTTTGTTCAGAGTCTGCCTGTAATGCCATGCCATCTGCATCCAGTAACTTTATTGATCTCTGCCCTCTGACATATTTGCTAATTTACTCCATCACCCAGAATCTGATACACACCCACTTTCACTGGGAACCCCATCTGTCAGTCTGAATACTGTTCATAATTGTCAAGTAGGGTCCTTGTGCACAGCCTGTATTAATTCAACCAGTGTTTCAGGGAATTTGAACCATCACAGGACTGCCAAAATCAGCATTCTTGAGAACCTCTCATATGCTTTCTCCAAGTGTAAGAATTACCATTTGGACTCTTTCATCATCTCTAGCTTCCTCTCAACTATCTGTTTCACCACAAACATTGGCTCAGTTGTGCTGCATCCTGATCTGAATCAGAAGTGCTCATCTCCCATTTTACTTTCTACTACTCTTTGTATTCATTTATCAATCAGCTTCTTCAGAAATTTCATGTTGTGTGACAGGAGCTTGATACCTCTGTAATGCCCGCAGTTGTGGATGTTCTTTTTGTTTTTGTACACATTCACTAGTGCACTTATTGTCCAGTCATCTTGGATACACCTTTCTCTCTGTACTATCATAAGTATCCCCTGGAGCCATTTCTTTCTTAACTTACCTAACATCTCGACCATATCTGCAATTACCTCAAACGAGCACGCTGCTTTCCCTGACTTTATTTTCATTTACGCTCTTCTTACTTCGTCTACTTCTTTTCCTCTTCTTCTTTCATCACAAGCTGTGTTTGGGGAAGTAAAGCTTCTGTGGGGTTTTCTTTATTCAAAAGTTGCAGAAAGTACTCCTTCTATCTGCCTTTAATATCCCCTGGACTGCAGAGAATGTTGTTGCTGGCATCCCTTATGAAGGGTATCTGACTGTCTTCTTTATTTTCTCTTTGCGTTGCAACCTGATGGAGTTTCTTTGTGCCATCTACCAAGTCAATTTACAGAAGCTGTTAGAGTGCTTCTGGTGCCTTATTGTTTTCTGTTGCTACTGCTGTCTTAGCCACTTTGCTAGTCAGCCAGTGTTCCTTCTTAGATTGTACCGTCTTTTCTATATCTCACTTTTTCCTGCACAGCTTCTTTGTTTTCATGACTTCCTAGGCATCTGCATTCCACAACCAACTTTCCTTAAATACATAATTTCTATACATGACCCATCCAGCTATCTGTTCTACAATTAACACACTTATTGTTTTGAGGTGCTGTCATACTTCAGCAACTCCACCAGTTACAGCTGCACAGTGCTATAGTGCACATGGCATACCCACTCCATTTCAGGGAGTACACCTGAATGAGGGATAGAACAGGGTAGATGGTTAAAAATAGGTTGATCTAGAGCAGTGATGCACAACATCTGGCCCCCGGGGCCAAATTCGGCCCTCAACCCAACACCATCTGGCCCCCAGAGAGAAAACATTTTTTTTTTTTTAAAGTGAAAAAATGCTATGCCTTACTCCAGTCATGCAAACTTTCCAGCATGTGCTTACTTACCTAATTGACTGCAGTTGTGCACACCTCTAATTTTAGCTGTGGAAGTAACTATTCTTTGTTGTTTATAACTTGTAGTCTGTAAACAGTAGTAACTTTCTGCAAGAAATTGTAATAAGTCATGGCTGCAAGCCAGAATAAAGTTAAACACAAAGTTGATGTAGAAAACAGGCAATTTCATGACTGTTGTCTTAAGTAAAAATGCCAGTCACCTGTACCTATTGGTAACTCGTAATGACTTACTATGTTTTGAGGTGGCCTGCAGATGCATTAAGAATTATTGTAGTGGCCCTCCCCACAAAAAGGTTGTGCACCACTGATTTAGAGGCTATCTTACAGAAGCATCAGACATTCCTGTGGCTGAAATGAGCAGAATGCTCCTTGGTGACCCAATGTTCTGGACCAGCTAAGCATGTGACTTAATCAGAAATGTTAAGGGGGCTTTCACAAGGTGAAGCTGGAATCTAACTACTGGCATGCACTGAATGACACCAGCCTCAACAGCTGTCATGAGGAGACCACCATGAACCCTTCCTGGCCATTGACTGAAAATAAGTCTCTGTTGCCATCCAGACAATAGCCATGGAGGTCAGTAGTGAGTCCTCTACATCAGTTGCAGCAAGTTACCTCTGTATCATTGATGAAAGATGGTCCTGGTGACTAACAATGACCATGAACCAGAGACATCAGCTGTTGCAAGCAATAGTGACTGATGTTGCACCTCTTCCTTACTTACAACAAGACCTGCAGAAGGAAGAGGAGAAAAGCCAGCACATGCATAGTTCACAAATAAAATTGCAGCTGCACAGTGTTCTAGAGCACATGACATGCACACACTGTTGCTGGGAGAGGCAGTCTTCCCTCAGGTAGCACTAATCCATGTTGGCACACTGCACCTTGGCCACTGGGAATGAAAGCAAGAACACCATAATGCACTGGTGGAACTAACAGAATATGAACAAAACAAATGCTTACTATAAAACTCTTGCTATTTCTGTCCTTAGCCTCTCCCACCCAACCTTGAATTAGGTCAGGATGACAACTCTGCAGGGCACTGTAACAACATTTGGTTTGCTCACTAGAACACATAATGCCAGCGGCATCACTCACCATCCTGAAAAGCTAGAGCCAGGCATTTGTCTTGTACAACAAACCATCATAATGGCCCTGTAGGTGCTTCTTAATTACCCTGTGAAAAGGAACAAGAAAATGTTGCCCTCTATCAGCCACCAGACTGTAGCCTTCTATTTCCTAGCATCTGGGAAAGTCATGTCTGGTCATACAAGTTCTCTCAATGAGCAAAATGTTAGCTCTGTTTCCAGGGGCAGAAAGACATCTCATGATGTGCATTGGTGCACAGCAAAGGGCTGCCACCGAATGCATCCGTAGTGCAGAGCCATGGCAGTATAAACAACACATGCATTATGCATGAGCATAGTGTGCACGTGTTCATATTCACATAATGAGCATGGTAGAACTAGTCATTATGGATAGTGTGTTACATTACAGCTGTTATTCTGAGACAACCATGGCAAGTTTCTTCATTATTATAAATGCTGAGCTATGACACCATTATCCATATGATATAGAACATCAGTTTAATTTTGTCTGAGGACACTTTAAGACAAGCAATTGGGGAATTAGGACTTTACAGAGTAAGACTTTGGACTTTGAGGCAGGCATGTTGAAGAGAAAGAAGATACTTTATATTATACCCATGCAAGGTACTCAACATATGTGGTGAGTGGCAGCGACTGTGATATAGATGAAGTTGTGCACATGGATGTGGGGACACAGCACAATAACAAGGTAATGTTATGTTCTGCTGTTTGGGTATACCATGGGTTAGGAAATAATCTGCAGCATAGAGCAGGATGAGCCCTGTGCATGAGGTGAGGCATTGCAACACATTTTAACATTGATAACAGGAAGATGATATGTAGAGCACTTCAGGTGTTGAATATATTGATGTAGGAAAGTGTGTTGTGGTAACTTGGCCTTTGCTGAAGTTTGCACGGAAAACAGAGTTGGGTACAGCAGTATAGTGGACATCTAAGTGGCCACCAAATTGACAGGGGCAATGCACATACATACAGTAAATCCATAGAAGGTAATGCACAGACACTGAATGACATGTTCAAACAACAGGGATACAGGTTTTTACATGATCCTATGAGAGAGCCAGGAGCCAGGAAACCTTACCACCCAGGGACTGAGGTATTAGTGTAGGCCTGCTGCAAACACGGAGTGTACATTCCAGGCAATGGCAACATGAAGAAGGTTTATCAGAACAGTTTATGGCAGGGAATGGTGCAGGACAACAGTGCTCTGAGCAGCCATAAGTCTCTGTGATATGTGCATCAAAGGGTAGTTGATATGATAACTCATGCCAAGAACAATGCACAAGACATTGCTGAAGATATATCTGCAGCAGAATGTGAATCGTAAGTGCAGAAGAAGCTCATAGTGGTGAAGTTCCAGGTACTCATGTTTCAGAATCCTCATACCCTGAAGTAGCCCGAATTTCAGACCTGAGCTGACATTCAACCAATTACCATACTCATAGATGACTTTAATTATCCCTCTATAAACTGTGAATCCTACATAAATTTATTTATCGATTGACTGATTGACATTTGATTACCAGGAAGGTCAGACTGGGCAAAAGCGTATTTTCAGCTGAGGCACTGGGGAGAAAAGCTCCACATTATTACAAAACATTTTAAGAACAATACGTTTACAGTCTTCAAAAATAAAACAAAACATCTGCAATTTAAATAATTATAACAAATTTGACAGAATATAAGAAACACTGGTTAACAATCAATACAAGTTTTATGAAAAATATTTAATATTTAGAGAAATTTTAGAGAGTTTGTAAAGAAATTAAAGGTAAGTTAGTTTAATACAAACAGGAATTGCAATATTAACTGAGGGAAAATAGGCTTATAGGGTATTTAAAGAGAAACTCAGGGAAGAGAATTTGATAGAAGTACAGAAGTAAGTGAAGAAGGGAGGGAAGTAGGTATAAGGAATGAAATGGTACTTGTTCACATTTAGGGGAACAGTGTATCCTGGTTTTGAGAAAGAACAGAGACAGAGTTTAGCTAGGAAGTCTTCAGAGAGGATTTAAAAGATGGGAGGAAGGGCATGACCCCAAATTTACAGGCACAGAGGTTTCTAGACTTTATAAACAAAAGCACCCTGGTCCAGTTAGTGCATACACCTACTAGCCATATAAGCATACAGTCTTATAGTATACATGAGGGTTCTGCATCCCACTCCACCCAGTGTCATGTCCTCCCTGGTAAGGTCAGACCTCAAATTAAGAATCAGTTCTGTAATCTCAGCAAACCCTGAAACTGTTAGAAACAGACAAACTATATTGCAACAACTGGAACATCCACAGAGGCACCTCACAAAAAAAAATCCGGAGTGTAAACACAATTTCCTATGCAAATTGACTCAGAGTGCTATATTTGTATTCTATTTTCTACAGACTGCTGAGAAGTTATTTATGTCTGTCATACAAGGGATCCTTGAATCTCACTCTGATGGACATTTTGCATATCTGCAAAATGAACAGCACCAGAACTAATAGATGTAAGGATTTAAACTTTGTTTGCAACTTAAATAGGACTATTTGAAATGACAGGTATGTATCTCAGAATATCCACATTCTGTGGTATAGGCTTCCCATCCACGTGAAGCAGAGCCCTTCATTAACCCCATTCAAGTGTTTCCTAGGCCAGTGGATGAGAGATTGGAAATTCACCTATGGTCTGACACCTATGTCTCAGATGGACAGATGCAGCTGTAAAATCATTCCCTGACTAAGATACATGCCTTAAAATAACCTCAAAGGCACTATAATTCCTAGAATACATTTGGGTTGCATGACTGGTTTATAAAGTCCCCAGTGGTGTTAGCCTAGTATACACCTATGAACCTATGAATGCATGATTGTTTGTAGCTGTTGCACAAGGCTAGAAATAGCCATAGCATGTTCTGCATGTGTGTCAGGACTTATTCAGTAAGAAAGCTTCTATATATATATGTCCTTTAGATTAGAACTGAAACACCCCTCACACCAAGCTATGTATGTGACTTACTTGTTGTGTCATCTACCAATATGCCTGCCAAAGGGCTGAATTTCACATACATTTGACTGCTGCCACATATAACTTGTCTTTATTCTTTCACATGTTCTAGTAATTGAGGAGAGGATCTAGCGTGATGGGAAAGAATGTGCCTGATGACAGCAGCCTACCTATGGCTGACAATTGTGCTGACATGCACATGTTACAGTTTGATGACACAGTGGCACTATCAGCAACACTGTCACTAGGAGACCTTCCATATATAAGACCTATGAGAAGGGGCAGCACAAAACCTCAGTCCCATCACTGTTTGTTGGCTGTCCTTCAACTTTGTGCCCCACTCATTTTCAGAGCTCCATAAGTATATACTAGGTAAGTATATACTAGGTCAATGACCACCAGGCCCTTTAAAAAGACTGCCCATCATAGATATACTACCATACTGTCTCTGATGTACCTATCCACCATACAGGCATGACGTGTGGTGGCCTGCAGCACTGCAACAAATCCAAGTCTCTCCCTTAGCTGGTTGCATTACTTGACACTGATCAACAGATGTGCTCACTGGTGATCAAGACACACTCAACTGCTACCAACAGCACCTTGGAGATAGTGAATGTGTCATGTGGCCTGAGTGATGTCAGCAACACATGCATAGTCTGTGTATTAAGGTGCAGCTGCTGCATAGTGACATGGAATTTAAGGACAGGGAGAAGATGGTGCTGCTCAGATCACTGGACACTAGCAATGCATTCATAACTGTTTCCAGGAGGCACATAGTAAACTTACACTAGTCTGCAGTCCTTGCTGCTTATAACCATGGGAGAGTCTGGATGTGAGAAAGTCAGTCACAGTATGAGCATAGCCAGGTGACACAAACCATTTCTCAGCAAGCTTCACTGTTGGCTCTTGCACAGATGGCATCACTGCTAACAGTGGTCAATATGACATTTACTGCTACCAAGATCTCCTCTGGTTTCACCTGGGACAGCATATCAGTGCACTCTTTCTCTCTGCTATTCAGTCTGTCTATTTGTATCTCACTCTCTCTTTCTCTCTGCGTCTCTCACTCTGTCTCTGTGTCTCACTGTTTCTTTCTATCTCTCTGTCTGTCACTCTCTCCCTCTGTCTATCACTCTCTCTCTCTCTGTATCGCTCACTCTGCCTTGTAATTCTACACCATCAATATATTCTGTGGGCAGATGGAGCACTATGTTTACTTGTGACCATCATACAGGTCAAGGATGCTACATATTCATTGGCTCCCGATAGGTGCCCCAGATAGGTGCAAGAACATGTCACTGTATCTCTATACTATCCCAGCCCGAGACTGTATCAAACCCAAAAACT
>NC_056729.1:238956747-239049247 GCF_019279795.1 Protopterus annectens | reverse complement strand
TAAGGTAAGTGTCCGTTGCGTTTTTTGTGTTTATTTTACATGGTCGGCTTTCCGAAAGTCAATCATATGGTCTTGGCCATATGAAAGTCGACTTTGTGAAAAGTCGACCATGTAAAGTAGACCTATATATATATATATATATATATATATATATATATATATATATATATATATATATATATATATATATATATAGATAAAGATAGATATATAGTGTTATAGAGAAATATAAGGTCTTTACATATGTGTGGACATGAGTGTGTGTGTGTGTGTCTGCATATGTGTGTGTGTGTGTGTGTGTGTGTGTGTGTGTGTGTGTGTGTGTGTGTGTGTGTGTGTGTGCATGTTTGTGTGCATACTTCTTTTTGAATCATTTTTACTATAAGTGCACATAAAAATAACATTTGAGTAAAATATACCTTTGACCCAAGATAATACTCATAAAGAAAACAGCAACAAAATTATAGGTTTTAATGGGCCCTTATTAATTATTCAAATGTTTTAAAGTTTGAATTTTATATGGTTGACACCATATGATCGAACTTTAAAATGTTCGAATGTGAAAAGCAATGGCTCTGTGCTGCACAGAATGGGAAAATTTCCATTTTCTCCACTGAAGTGCGATCTCAGAGTTGGTATATTTAAGTAGGGGGTGTGGGGGGTGCAGGGGGGCTTGCCCCCCTGTGCAGAATGTTGATTTAATTTTTTTTTTACATTTTTTGTTATATTTTCGATGTTTCAAACTTCGCTCATATGTTGTTGAACATATGAGGTTTGAAGTTTTGAAACTTCGAATAAATGTTATAGACCTGGTTAAAATATGCCTTCTGCCAGTGATAGGAATTCCCTGTATTTAATAATGAAAAGTATATTGGTAATGCACATCTTTTGATTTCATATGAAGGTTTAAAAATGCTACCGGAATGAGTCTGTCTCATTGTCACTCTTGTCATCTAATCATCTGTTGAATACATTACTATGTTATTTGACTTATAATTTATTAAAGTGTTATCTGAAAGCAGTCTTCATTTTATGTGCACAAATAAGGGAAATGAGATGATTCCAGCTGGGTGAAGCAAGGTAGACAAAAGAGTTGTAATTAATTTATTTAACTGGAGGCCTCTTTCCTCAAATGCAATGCGATTAACTCTTGTCTTTTTCCCACCTGCACCTATGAAAAACCCACTGACTACAAACTCTAAGCTGTCTTATGCTGATGCTGTTAAAATTCTTCACCTAAGCCTCCTAGGACTATAAAGACTAGGCCTCAGTCTAAATCCTCAAATTTACCTCCAACATGTAACCCAGTATCAACAACTCTTATCGAACATACAGCTGTCTCTGGCACTACAGGAAATATAGATACCAACAGAGGTCAAATAATTAGCACAAAGAAATTCTTAAGGCATCAAGACTATGCTAATTCATCTGGTAAAGTGCTGGCTATAGGTGACTTCATAGTTTGACACACAGATGCTCCACTCACCAGTTGGAACAAAGTCAGTATAATGGTTAGTTGCCTCTCAGGTGTCAGGCTATGTAACATCACTAATGCCCTCAAGTCCTTCCACCCCAGGTGCACATATGACTCAGCCACTGCACACGTGTAAGTTAATAATTTGAGGTTCACGTCCTTGGACCATTTGAAGAGGGACATGATGAAATTATCTGAATGGGCATCTGAAAAGAGAGTGAAACTAGTATTGAGCAGTATCTTACCATCACCAAGCATGATGCCGCAATGCGAACTAAAAATAATCAACTTTAATTGGCTTAGCTAATTATGTCATTCTAAGAGTAATAACTTTGTAGGTGGTTGCTGAAACAGTTAATGGGCTGAAACAGCAAAAAAAAAAAAAACACTGTGCTTTTCCAGCAAACTATGCCAGCAGTTTAGATGAATAATAGCTTTAAAAGATGGATGAATAACAGTATTGGCACACAGTAAAAATCTTTAAAACACCAAGTATATAAGAATATACACATTAATTGATCAAAGTGCAATTTCTGGAATACCAAAAATCCACAAGAGTCTTAATAACCCCCCCTAAGAACCTTTAACAATGTTTGTAGATTTTCATTGTAAACCTTTAGCAGAGAAAAAAAAAAACATGTTATTCATGGCTCATGGCATTTATTCCAACGTTTAAGTACTTTACCTTTCAGTCAAAATATATTATTTATCACTATTGATGTAATTAATTTATTTTCTGTTTTTCCACATAATGTTGGTTTGCAGCATTTTCAAAATATTTTGGTAAGGGACAAGTCCAAAACTTCCACTGAGTTAATTATTTTGGAATTTTTGGAAATGTTTCTTAAGAACAATTATTATATTCTGAAGGTGGGTACTATCACCAGTTGACAGGGGTGGTTATGGGAGTTAGATGTGTGCCCACATATGCCAACTTAGTTCTCACTGATTGGGAACATAATTGTGTCTTTACTTCTCCACACTTCAACAAGGTTTATCGTTATTTTAAATTTCTTGATTATATACTTATTTTGTGAACAGATAAGCCTTCTACTTTTAATGTGTTTCAATCTGAATTAAATGATTCTACAAGTTTTTTAAGGTTCAGCTTTAACAGTAGTAAGGACTCGATTAACTACTATTTCAAACAGGAGATGCATTTCCAACATTTATAAATAGGAGACATACTCTAACTCCTTGTTAGATTATGACAATAGCCATCCTTTTCATCAAAAGAAAAATGTCATTAAAGGTCAGATGGGCCATCTTTCCAGGCTGGTCTCTAAGGATGAAACCTTTAACACTGAGTCAGACAAATTAAGTAATGTGTTACTTGACAGGAGCTACCCTAGATCAAACCGCCACATAACACAAGCACCCGGGTCACTCCACGGCAAGTACAAATATTACACAGTCATTGTCATTGTGCATGTGTGAGACCTGAGGGTACCTCCCTGGACTACATGAAAAGAGAGAAGGAGGGGCTGCTCTCTGTAGCCCAGCAGCAGGGTACCTAACCCTGAGCAGTATCCCTTCTCCTTCCACCAAGAATGATGCCACAATATAGAGACAAGATGATAACAATTGGCAATTGGCTTAATGTCTTTGGTGTCATTTCAAGGATCCAGTCTGCTGGTCTGTGGGCCTGGGATGCGATGCATGCCACGCCAAGGCGCTTTGACACCTATGCTTCTGGGATGGGACTACTTAGGATGCACACTGTTGGAGGGCTCTTTTTCCACCTTTACCACCTAGAAAAGCTCCCTGGGAAAACCTAATAAAATAAAAAACAAAAATGCCAAGAAAAATGCCAGAGTCTAAATCTCAAAATGCATGCCTCATCTCCAAATCATGCAATGATGTCTGTTTCGTAACTGTTCTCCTGGTTCAAGGGCTGTCTAGAGCTGAGAGCACTAATGGGGTTTTACCTCATGTCATCGTTCAGGCCCCAAAACCAGGAGAGACCACACACAAAGGAGGGACCCCGGCCCCAAAACCCGATACCACCCACACATCAGGTTGAGCAGGCAAGGCACAAAGCCGGAAACCATCCAGGTTGGCATAACTGCCAGGCCAATGAAACCAAGATGAAACAAAACCCATCTACAAATTGCCAGACAAAACTCAGGAACCTGCTCAGGCTCCTGAACCCCACACAGCCTTCAGTATAAATGTATCTCAAGACATTCCATGTTACAATTTGATCTCAAATGAATACTAGGACTTGAGATATACTCTGACTTACATTACTCAAGTTCTAACTTTCTCATAACGGTTCCTGGAGTTCATAAATTCCACTGTTCCCATGAGGATAGTACAATATCCCACGAGAGGGTTCACATGAGGAGATCATAAACCCACACACATGGTCATAAACCACCTTCAACACATCATCTGACCACAAACTAATCTATTGGAAATCCACATCCAACCCACCCCAAAACCAAGACCAACAAGAAGAAGACCCCTCATGAAACTACCACTACTGCAAGAAGAGTGGTAAACAAAACTTAGGCCCCTGAGCCAGTGGTACCACAACCGCTAGGAGGCCACTGGACAAATGAACCCACAATCTTGACCTGGACTGAAACCATCAGGCAATCCCACCCAAACACAACAGCTTCTGGAAAACTCAAACAAAAGCAAAAAGGAATAAGACTCCAAACAAAAAGTTAAGTACACCCTGATCATTGCTATTACAAACTAGACAAAAAATACATGAGTCACACAAAGTTTTGACAAAAAAATAAAAGATCATTCACATAAAATCAAGGTCAGGTTTAATCGAGATCTGGGGCAAAACACCAAAATCAATAAGGACAATCATAATGATAAAAATTCAGCTAAAAATATTGCCAATCATAAACATAAAATCAGTAGGGTTATTGTTCAAAATGATAACTCCCACACTGAACTAGTAACAGAGAGACAACATACTGGCAGACAGGTTCCACAGTGCTTTCCAACCCCTCTCCCCCTAGGTTCTCTAAACATATCAAAGCGATGCCTGGAGGAGGACATCACCTCAAATGCATAGTGCAATGCTCTCTCTAAAAAAAAAAAGGCAGCATGTGCTCTCTCAAAATGAAAAACACGGCATCCTGCTACGAGCTAAATTCCCCGGCTTGTCCGCACTTCTGGCATGAGGGCTAAACCAGCACATAAGGCAGCTGTTTAATCTCAGCCTTACCACAGGATCTGTGCCCAGAGCACATGCTGGCTACAGCTCCCAGACCTATGTAGTTACGTGCATACACCCAGTTTGTCTTTGTCTGAGGAGATGTGGAGAGGATCATAATGGGCAAAGCTTGAAAAGATCATACAGGCCATTGATGAGGAAGGCAGTCCCTTGTTCAGCTTTGTCAAGGGCAAGAAATACCTTTTGAACTTGAGTGGAACTTCTTGAAACAGTCACTTAAGGCCATTGTCTTTAGAAGATTGGTCCATACAAAGGCCCTTGACCCAGCCATAGGTCCACTTGCAAACCTTGAACTTTCGGGTACCCAGAAAACACACCAGGTTAAATGTAAAGAAGCTAATTCACCAGTGGTTTGCAAACTAGCTGTCAGACAGAACCCACAGGGTTAGAGTTATGATTTTGTTCAGACTTGGGCGGAAGTCAGTGGCTACCCCGGAGGTCGGTCCCTTGGCCAGCTATGTCCTCTCATCTACTTCTCAGGCGCCTGTTGGAACATGGGAGGACTTTGTACAGGCCAGTTTGAGCGGACTCAAACTGGAAAAACGCTACAAAGAGGACACAGCGCTACACCAGCATGGAAACGGAGGCATCACCGAAAAGAATAGAGGGTGCCCTGACTACCTGGTACAAGAGCCATAGTCTGAGCCGCCAGAGATGCACTCGGGTAAACATACCCTTGTTGAAAGCATAATCATGACTTTTGATCCAAGGTTAGTAAACAAGGAGGTTAGCAGGTCTCATTCCATAGGGTTGACAGAACCAACGAGTAGTACACTGCCGACCCAGAAAGTCCCCACCACCACCTGATCATGAAGGGACACCTACAGTGCCAGAGGGATTCACATCCAAGATCACCATAGGTGTTCCCTGGTTCACATCCAGATCTAGTCAATTTGAGGGATTCTGGCCCCATTAGGGATCTCTGCATTACATCTATAGCATGCCCCACATCCCCATTCAGTGTGGACATTTATCAAAAGGGTCAAACTGAGCCTCGCCAAGAAACTCAAGCTCTGAAAAATGAGACTACAAAAGTCGCATGCAAGTGCCAGATTGAAGAAAGCTCAAGACTCCTTCACGGATGTAAACCGGAAGGGTGAGTGGTGCTCAGCCGCTGACATAAATCCACAAAAACCAAGACTTGGAATCATTAGGCTCTTAGCAAAATAATCCACCAAAGTGCTGGAGGGATAAAGAGATCGTGCTGAAGAGAATCATCTAATAGGGCCAGATGGCAGGCCATGCCAGAGCCTGGGCACCTAAATGCCTTCTGTTAAAGAATGCTGTAAGACAGAAGGCCAATAGAAGCTCTCAACTGTACAGATTTTCATAGAATGTCCACATTTTTGCCTCATATGTTTGGTCTGTTCCTCATAAAATTTGTGATTTGCTGACAAATCACTATGGACTGAAGCAATTAAATAATGACATACATTTGAATTCCAGACTAATATCTTCCAGGAAATGCATGCCAACACAAATACTGTTAATCTAGCAACTTTCTTTGTTTTAAAAAACAAAATTAAAACTTCAAAAACAAAAATGAAACGCGGCAACCGTGCTTAATGGCTAGAATCCAATTTATTATAAAGTGCTTTTCGTCCAGCAAAATTACTTGAACTTCTTCAGATACAACACATACTGATAATGACATTTAAATAGTAAAACTCTTAAGTCACATGATATTTTAAATCACATATTTAAAGAGAATTGCATCCATTTCTTTTAAAATTCTTGGATTCATAATTAACTAAAAACATTTATAAAATCCTATTGTGTCATATTTTAAATCATCTTTTATATATATATGTATATAAAATATATATATATATATATATATATATATATATATATATATATATAAGTATAAACAAATAGCTATAAATTGGATTAAAGACTGACCAAGTAAATCATGAATTAATTCCCTTATGCTTTCTTATAAAATATATGAAAACCTTTAACCTATGTATATAATTTATATTAGTTATATATACACATAAATAAATAATTTATTACATTCATAGTTGATACCATTATAAAGAATTATTAAGATGTATTATAATCAATAAACAGCAGCCAAAATTATTTAATGCCTTATGTGCTGTTGGAGGACCCCACAGAGTGTACGTACACATCAATCAGGGATACCAGGCATACATATAAGGTGTAATGAATAATAAGACAATGCCAAAAAGGCATTATAATGAAAGTCTAATGTAAGCAATGCTAAGCCTGCACAGGCCAGCTTAGGAGGTGTGAGCAATGTGTAGACCAGCTAACTCATTGTGCCCAGTGGTATACCCCTTTAAACAATGCCAACCTTAGTTAAGTAGGTTAGCCCATAGCTTAGCCTTTTCAAAACTGGCCAATCACAGAATAGTGCAGGAAATCGGCCCTACTTAAACCCAAGAGGCAGAAATACATCTCATAACTGGCTGTAGCTTCCCATTGCAGGCACTATGGTAGTAAGGGAGAAGGAGTGCTCTTCAGGGCACAGCACTGGTGCATCCAGGAGTCCAAGGTAATGACAGGACTCCTAGTTCAAGACCGTGCACAGAGACTACTGCAGGGCCAGTATCAGGGTTCCCAATCTAAGGTGGATGCCTGGGACCATCTTGCCCACAACCTCAGCAGTGCCACTGCCATACCCCAAACTGGTGAGCAGATCAGACACCACTATGCTGACCTGAAGCAGTGGAAGGGGGGCCTCTTGGAGGAGTGGCTCTAAGAGGCTAGAGCATCAGGGGATGTGCCAGACATGTGTATCACCCCAGTATGTGTGTAATAATTGTCAGCTCAGGTATATCATGGGTAGGTATGGCTAAATATTCCTCTTATGTCCCCCACAGCTGCAATGGAGCGGGCTGCGAACCAGAAGGCCCACATCAGCCACCTGGTGAGGTTGCGATGTGAGGCAAGTCAGTAAAACTCATGCTTTTACTGTCATAGGAAATAAAAGTAGTAGTAAATAATTAATTGCTAGTACAAAACCTGCATTGTTCAAGGCAAGTACTGCATACACTAGAGAATATGGCAGGAAGAGTCTCATATTGTTTGTATATCAAAAAAAGTATAATATCCTGACAAAACAGGTCTAACTGCTGGACTGCATGTGTATATTCTGGTATCATATGGTAATGTAGATTTGCAATCATGTATTAGTACTGTTGTATTAAGCACTGTTACCCATACCATGCACCATAAATTGAATGTGTAGAAATGCCTGTATATTTCAGGTGTAATCCCCAGAGGCCATTTAGTACAACTGAGAGACACATAGACAGTAAACAGGGAAAATGCAGACAACAAAAAATGAATAGCATATGCAACTAAGATGTGAACTGTTGTTTATTTAGCAGACACAGCCACGGTTCGAATCCTGCCAGTGGTAGTAGTCTGCATACAGAATCATACCCCACAACTGTACAGATATGTCTGGAATGTCCATTAAAGTGGCCCATATCTATTGCCTATCAACCTGTCCCCCTGGGAAATCAGTGGGATGATCATAGATGTATAGGCAGCAAACAGGAAATGCAACTGATTGACACACATCTATGACAACAAACCTGGCACACTAGCAACTCCCCAATACCTTATGTGACTAAGAAGCCACATATGTCCCATTTACATCCCAACTTGTTAAGCTGTGGTCAGAGTGTGTACAGTCACAGAGAGAGATGTATGTGCATAATAGTAATGTGGAACCTGGTACTGTGTGTGGGAACATTCAGGTAGTGCTAATAAACATTCATCCCACAGATCTGTCAGATACCAACACTGTGCCCAGAAATACAAGAATGATATGCAGTTGCTCTAAATAATCAGGTATTACACATCACTGTCACCCACACTCTTCTACAACATATAACTGTCTAGGAAATCTGTATGGGTGTTGTTATACAAGATCAGAATGCATAAGCACAGAGAATTAATAAGACAGAAAACAGATTGGAGATATACAGCAATATCAATGTAGCAGACACAGCTGTGATGGACAGTGTTTAAGTTGTAGCAGACACAGCCATGATCTGAATCTTTGGAGTGGAATTCAACTGCATGCAGATTCATACCCCATAACTATACACATGAGGCCAGAATGTCCACTATATGTGCGCATATCTGCTGTCTGTCCCCCTGGTAAGTCTGTGGGATGATCCCAGATATGTAGCCATCAAACAGGGAATACAAGTGATTGTCAACCATCATGAGAACACACCTGTCACTGTAGAAACTCCTGAAACTGTTAGGAGAGTAATATTTCAAGTATGTCCTATCTACACTCCCATGTTGTCAAGCCGTGACCAGAGTGTGCACAGTAACAGAGTGAGATGTATGTGCATAACACTAATGTGTAATCTGAAACTTTGTGTAGCAACAGTCAGGTAGCACTAACAAACATTGCTCCCACAGGTATGTTGGATAAAAACACTGTGCTGAGAAACACAGACCAATATAACCTGACCAGGTACTGTCCAACCTGGTATTGTAGGGGATTGTGACTGTTGCAGTTTCTCTGAATAATAAAGTATCAGTAGTCATTTTTGCCCGCACTGTGCTACATAATATAACTGTGTAGGAAGGCATGTATATGTGTGTGTCAGGTCACTAAAGGTGGAAGAGGGCAGTATTCTAGATATTTCCAGGCACACCAGCATGTGATCAACACATGGCCAGAGACTGTGCAGAAAGAGTCGGATAGCACAGTGCAAAACATCAACCCAGAATCTGGGTGTATGTGTACAAACAGTTAGTCAGTGTTAACAAACATTCCCTCCACAGGTATACCAGGTAAGAGGTGTATACTGCAGGTAAAACCGGTTCATGTGTAATGATGACAACAGCCATAAAACTGTCTACAATAAGGCTATAGGGTACTGGAGTCAGACTTGTAAGGTACAAATAACAGCACTGACTAGGAAAGTAATGTGGACTACAGGAATATACTACTTGTTAATTGACATCTTTCTCCCCCCCCACCTTATCTCCAACATTAATCAACATAACCACCCCAAATGGTATGCACTGACTCTGATAATGTCCAGTTGTTTGATAAATATTTTAATGGTTCCCATGCATGTGCCATATTGAAGTATTCCAACATTGTTGGCATGGTGCCATCAATGTACTTGCATGCTGTTCTTATTACCACAGTGGTCCCATATATGCATGTGTTTTGTTTTCTATACAACTGTTTTGTATCTGGTGTTTGGGTTAATGGGAATATCTATGCATGCTGTTATACCTAACCCTGGGATGTGTTGAATACTAGTAACCCATATATGATGATGAAATCTAAACTCTATAGCATGCTTGGGAAGGCCGGTCCCAGCGGACCCACCTGTCCCACCTCAGCTGGCTGTGGCACCGGTCACCAGCATGTCTGGGGCCCAACACCGGACCTCTCTGTCTGTTGGTCCTGCACCACCTTCAGGTGGAACCGGCTTAGGGGATGGGGCTCACCGCCCAGGAGTGGGCATGGACAGGCACCTGTCAGTCACCCATCGCCAGGTCAGGGTCGTGATGCATAGAGCGATCAATAAGCAGTTCTGTGATCTTCTACGCCAGCTTGAGGGCCGCATGTCATGATTAGAGAGTCATCCTGGCTCTGCGGTTCTGCCCCCTGTACAGCCACCTTCGGGGCTGTGAAGATGCAGTGGTGACTGCCCATGGGTGGGGACCTCAGTCCCACTGTTACCACTAGGGGACTTGTGAGCTTCTGATATCCTAACACCCCTCCCCATCAAGGTGTTTACCCCCCACATGTGTCATACACCACCCCTGTATGCATCTTGTGTGCATTGTCTGTTAACCTCCCCTAACTACCTCCCCAAATATACCTACTGCCCCTCTCCAAAATCCCACTCTCACCTGAAAAAAAGGGCAATCTGTTCCAACAAAAAAATCTTGCCCCATACATAGCTGTTCATTTCACACAAGTGTCCACTGGATACATGTAATCTGGTCTAATTGGCATCACAACTCATTATTGTTGACTTCATCCCTCTCCCAGGGGGTTGAGTGTCCAAATCTACCTCCAAATATAGTGTATATGTACAGCTGTTGCTGTAGAAGAAATGGGCAGCTATGGACCTTCCCTACACCCTTCCTGTACATCCCTATCTATTTTCCCTACTGTCTTTCCCTCTCTGTGCCCCTTTTTCACCACTTTCCTATCAACCCTTTTCTTCTTTTCTTTTAAAGAAATTAGCACGGGGTAAATAGGAGTAAGCACTTTTAAGCAGCAGTAAGTGGGTCTAAACCTGTTTGCATGGAGGTAAGCACTGTCTACACAGATTAAGCAATTTAGAAGCTAAATGAGTATAAGAAACTGTAACCAGTAGTTAGCAGTGCTTACCTCCATGCAAACCCATGCAAACCTGCTTACAACTGCTTTAAAGTGCCTTATTCACTCTGTATCCAACAGCTCATGTTCTTCCCAGCAACAAAAAAAAAATCAGCCACTGCAGGGCTCACACCCAAGACCCTGCACACCATAAACAAAATGATTTACCACTAAGCCATAGCAGATATACATAAATTTGATGTTTTCAGAAACATATAATCCAGCCCAGTCATGCAACAGAACAGAGAATTTATAACAACATTTAGATGTATGTGCGTGTGTAAATATATTAATATCTAACCAGATACAACATATCTATATATGTAGATATATATATATATATATATATATATATATATATATATATATATATATATGTATATTTAGAAATATATATATATATATCTATATATATATATATATATATATATATATAACATGTGTGATAGGGAGTATATATAATGTTAGACTGATACATGCAAATGCCTGCATTGACACACACACACACACACACACACACACACATATATATATATCTACACCTATATGTCTAAATATACACAGCAATTACATATATGTATGCAGATATATATATCTATGTATATATATATATATATATATATATATATATATATATATATATATATATATATATATATATATATATATATATATATATATATATATATATATATATATATATATATATGAACATATATACATGGAAATGACACACACACACACACACACACACACACACACACACACACACACACACACACATATATATATATCTACACCTATATGTACATATATGTATGCAGATATATATATCTATGTAGTATATATATATATATATATATATATATATATATATATATATATATATATATATATATATATATATATATATATATATATATGTGTGTGTGTGTGTAAGCATATATATCTATATAGGTATATATGACCATACATCTGTAGATAGCAATGGTAGATTAACAAAAACATATATGTCCACATGCACCGTTAATGGAGTTGAGAGGGTCCAGACATGATACGTCTTTTACGAATAGGCATACCCCCCCACAGCCAAACATCTCTGCCCTGCAATACAATACCAAGTGTTGCAGATCCCATAACCAGGACCTGCACGACATGGGTACAAGATGTTAACAGTACTACATCCCACCTGTATGATGTCAGATTGGCATTGGTAACATATCATGCAGTACAGTCTGCCTCCCATAGGAAATGTAAAATGTGGAAGCTATCAACAACCCCTGGATACATATACACAGACACATAGATGCAGATACATATATATATATATATATATATATATATATATATATATATATATATATCTACATATATAGATATACATGTGACTACACATATGCAGAGATATGTACAATAAGATACATATGTAGAAGTTGCACACAATATGGAACAGCCACTATGCCATCAGTTAACACCTGAACAACTGGACACTGTGTGGGCCACCCATACAAATGACAATCATTGCCTGCAACATATACCCACAGAGAGGTCATAGGAAAAAACACCACACACAGGTTTGCAAAATGGAAAACCTTTATTTTTGTAGTATTACAGTTCTATATGCCATGTCATATAGCTGTTTAGACACTGACATCCATATAAACAGAGCAATGCAAATGTGAAACAGTTATACTAATACAGTAGTGTGGAAAGGTTCACAATTGTTGCTGTCCAGACCAAGCCCTTCAAATTGTACAATAGTAAAGACAGACTTGGCCACAGGATACCAAACAATCAACAGTAAGTAATGCAGGTGTGTAGTTCAACAATCCTATCTACACTCTGTACAAAACACTAGGTGATAAAGACTTCAACTGACTAAATGGGATGTAACTTTTACATAACAAGGCATAACTGACACCATCACAAGCACACTGATAAACAGCACAGTCTGTATGGTAGGGGGCAGTAGGCCTTCATTAACCCAATTTATGTAAGTAATGTAAATATAGGTGAAATATATGGTACTGTACAGCCAGATACCTTAAGGCAGCTCACACCTGATGCCCCCACATTTTGTAACAGCCTAGGTCATTTAATGTGCATCCCCCCATTATATACACTGGCCTCTGGAGTGCATAAGGGCACACATGTATTGTGTAGCTGAAGCCCACACATATATGGCCCCAACCCCACTGTATGTTTGGGAGAATACAACAGCAGTGGATTAATGGCAGCAATGGCAGTGTGATATACTCACAGCCCACTACAGAACAACCCCTGTCAGCATGTCATATGTGCAAAGCTTGGTATGTAGGTGGAGGAAAGTGGCTGGAACACAGGCCCATATGTGGAAAACTGTTGCCATACACTAAGCAAGTAACTGGTGTTACAGGATAGTCTGCAACAAACCCTTAGTCAATTAATTGAGGTTAGAAACATAAATGGATGTAGCCATGTACTGATAGCACTCAACACACACACTGCCAGTGAAATATCTGACACAGGACCTTTGTGGTGGACAGACAAAACATGATAGGTACACCTCTGGCCACCAAGAGGATAGGCCCATATTTCAGAGTTATGCAGACAGACTGCATTCTAAGATAAACTAGTATGTACACACACACCCTGTAACACCAGTACTATACAAAGCATAATACAACTCTACTCACACTCTGTCTGTAGTTCTGGAACTTCCTACAAATATGTAGCTGGCCTGAGTGTGCCGGTACTCCTGTAAGAGGTATTGCTACCTGCTGTCTGTAACACTGATGCCAACACACAGGAAGTATGTCCATCACACAGGAAAGGTAAAGGAACCACACCCACATGATGTAGGGATTTATAGTAGATGGTTGCAATGACAGTGGTAATTGGAAGTACTACACAGCAAGCTACATGCAGTTAGCAAGTGTAGGGCACTGATTGGTGCAGAGACCATCACCTGATCAAGTGCATCACCTACTAAAGCCAGGCTGCAATCTAGTCAAAGCAGTTCAATCCATTCACTGAAGAGAGAGAGAGAGAGAGAGAGAGAGAGAGAAAGAAGCAAAAAAAAAACTAAAGCTCATCAAACTAACAGCTGAATACACAGGCATTTAGCCAGCTGCCATTCATAAATAAATCATTCCCACAACAGGTATGTGAAGTATATGTACATGTATTAGAATATAGCACCTGGTCCATCATAATGGGATAGATGATGTGGAATGAGTTATATGTGTCATCAGATGTTGTTGTGATGATGTTCAGATGAACAACTGCTATGGACAATAGTGTCTGTCTCTGTGGGTAGTGGCCCATAGATGTTAACTGTGCAGGTCAGCACTGACAGACAAGATGTAAGCCATCATAGTGTGTGTTGTCTAATGGGAAGTATGTATATTACGTGGCCAATAGCTGATGGTGGAAGTAATGACATTATGATGGACATGTGGGATCCATGGCCCACCACTGACAGGATACTCAGGTGAATCTGTAATGTAGCATGCCGGAATGCCATAGGTGTGTAATAGGGTTACCTGCAATCAGGTCCCACATATACCCCACTAATGTCAGGCCATGTCCATATGTGGCACGTGTCTGTGTTGTAGCAAGGCAGAACAGTTCAGCTGTGCAGGAAGGTGTTGTGAGATTGTTGAGCTGATGTCTGAATGTATGCAAATGTGTACATATGTCACATATATAATATAACATCTCACCAGCTCCTCTGTTATCTAGGACTATATTTTTATTTTTTTTATATTTTTTATAGTCTTATCCTGTATTATAATGTCTTGTTTAAGCTATGTTAACTACTAACTTCTATTGTATTGCCAGTATATGTACCTATATGTTCCTTTCTTTTCTTTTTTTTTTTCCTTTTCTCCGATATGTATCCAGCTGGAGTATCCCCAACTGGCCCAACAAATAAAATAAATAAAATAAATATAATGATATATATGTATATCAGCATGTATGTCCAGAAATATACATATACCCATGTGTAGACATATATATGTGCAAATATATATATATCACATATATCTACACGTATATAGATATATACCTATATGCACGTCTACATATGTACAAACACACACACAAATATATATGTATGTATGTATGTAAAGACATGTCCCCTATATCACTACCACAGTGATGTGTGCTATGTGTGTGGCAGCAGCACACATAGCAATACACACAGATATCTACAGCTGGCAGTGTGTGCACCATGGACAGGTATGTCACATGTTAGTCCCTTGTTGGCTCCACATTGCCCCTGTCTGTGAAGTATGCAATGGGAATATGGGGAAGTATGGCAGGTGCACATGTGGAGGTGATCAGGATTGGTAGATATAGAGGACAGTCTACAGGAGTGGTATGTGACACATGTGGTGGGTAAACCCCATGGATGGTGTGTGTGGTCTGTGATGTGGATGTCCCATGGTCCCCAATATGGGCACAATGGGAAAAAGCCTCCCAACCACTGCCACTCACAACAGCAGTCCACATCCTGAAGGTGCCTGGTCTGGAGGCTGAGCAGGAGGTGCATGTTGGCCATGTGAATGTGTACTGGGTGCTTCAGACTGATGTAGCAAATATCTCATGTGTCTGTGGTGGCTGGTATGGAATGGACCCTAGACCTGAGTTCAGGGGACAGGAACATGTCTGTGTGTGCCCTGAGGGTGGGGTGGGGGGGCAACATCCCCTGGGTGGTTCCACCTGATGGTATTGCTGTAACAGTAAACAAGGAGGCCCCAGGGTTGGAAAAGACATGTGATTTGGCCAGGTATCATGGGCAGATGGGTGTGGAGAGGTGGATCAGCTGGCCAAGAGAACATATACATGTTATTGTGTCACTGTTATAGAACATTTGTTGGTAGTAATAGTCTACACAATCCCGGTACATGTCCAACAGCATGCATAGATATCCCCAATAACAGAGACTGTAAGATGTGCAGCAATCTCAGAGCATTCACACCACTGGCATATATGTAACCATAATGGCCCTGACAATGGCATGCAGGTGAATAGTCTGTAACAGGCCAGCAATGATAATGTCCACACAGGGGATATGGCTACAATCACATAGCAGAAGGTGTGGTACAATACAAAATCTGTCCAAACGGTAGTTAAGCTGTAGCCATACCTAATGAGTTGTGTGTACAGTCTGTTGAATGTGATATGGTGGTGGTGGGGGGGTGACAGACATGTGTATTACGAACTTTGGTAACCTTGCCATAGAAATTGCTCAGACCTTATTCCATCATTATGTCTTTCAGCCAAGATGGCTCATGCATGGTTGCCCACCTTTTCCAATGCTGAGAATGATGTGGTGATAGCACATATAATCCAGCACTATCTGCTGCTGTTTGGCAGGAATGCAAATGAGCAGAAGGAACAGACCACCCTGTGGAACAACCTAGTCAACAGGGTGAATGATGTTGGACTGCACAACTGCAGTTATGAGCAGGTATGGCATCATTGTACTGACCTGCTTAGCAATGCCCATCAGTGTGTTGCTGCAGTCTGGGGGGATCACCTCACCACAGGGGGGAGCATGCCATCCATCCCCCCTGACACATGTGGACGAGCTCCTGGCCAGCCTCATGGCACCTAACCGTCCGGACCACTAACAATCACTGGACCCCTTTGTGTAGGTGGGTGTCACCCACACACCAGCTGAGGAGCATGCAGGTAAGGACACAGGGCACATCAGTAGACCACTGTTGTGTAAACATCCCTATTAGTACAGGTAGCTCCTGCATATCTGACATGTCATAGATATATTGTGTTGCTGCAGTGTAGTGATAAAACAGATGTCCAGATGTGATAGTATTGTGGGAATTTACCACTGATGTATGGTAGCACTGCTCCCAGCCTATAGCAGTGCCGCAGGTGTGGCCACTGATATTGTATCTCTCACCCTCTTATCTAGGTCCCTCCGGGATAGCAACAAGGCAGCAGCCTGTAGCTGGTGAGTATGTTTTATGTAGATGCATGCCAACACACTGGGCATGAAATGGTGATGGTATATTACATGCACACTTCTAACACACCTACCCTGAATGCATGCTGCACATGTGCATGTGTTGTTGCTGTGAAATGCATGGTCTCACAGGGGCAACCAGGATGGGGAATTGGAAGGGTATGTCACACACCTGCATGATAACTAACATCCTATCATTGTGGAATGTGTCCACAGGGAGTAACATACTGTTGGTAGACATGACCTACAATAGTGACATGTTCTGAACAACACCCATATACAGTGCAACACCAGTGTATATACCTGTAAGACAATGCCAACTGCTGCAGATATACTCTATGGCATAAGGCAATACAGTAGTCCACATTATCAGCTGGGTCTGGGCTGCAACATGTGGTGTTCATTGTATGGGACACTGCAAAGTGACACAAATGTGTAGGGCTTACCTGTCATGCATTTGCATAAAAGCTGAGGGGGGGAGTCTCAGCATAACACAACAGTGCACTGCAGCAGGGATCCAAAGGATTGTAAAAATGGCTTTATCTGCACATAGACAGTTTCAGGACCTGTGGCAGCTGTAATCCTACCCACACAGCAATAGTGACAGCATTGTGTGAGCACCATGGGATGTGCACATGAGTAGAACTTGCAATCATGCAGAATAGGAGGACATGTATAGGACAGACTGAACATACACTGGTAAAGGCAGATAGCCCATGCTGGTATACCCCTGCCATGAGCAGTGACTGCTGTAGTACATACAACAAAAGGTGTGATAAACCTTCATGATAAGGATGTGCACACATATGCCCACATGGTGTGTATGCAGTGCTGTCAGTAGCCACACACCTAACACAATATGTAGACACTGCATGTGACAGTACAGGACATATGTCACATACCGAGCTTGTGTACTGCTAAGATATGCAGTGATGTGGTCCCATGGCAGATCAAGGATGTGTGTGTAAAATCAATAAAGGTGTGTACACCCCCCATAGCTTTGGTATGGTCTGATGGTTGTCAGTGTAAGAGTATTGCAGTGGTCATACATGGTCATATGTGGTCTATTGATGTTGACAGCTGTAAATCAGGCATCAGGCATTCACCAATGACAACAGTCCAAATATCATCCCAGGTACATGTTGCTGAAAAACATAAGGGCTGTGATAAGAAAAGCTGACATAACTGACACAGTACTACACATTCCGCAATGGGTTGTACACCTGATAGTTGTGGTGCACAGTACATGGCAGGGTGCAAACAGGTGCACAGCAATACTGTGTACATGGGTGTAGTGGTATCCAGGGGAAGGGGCATCTCCCAGTGACACAGCACATGCATCACACACATGTATACTGTTGCTACATGGATGGACTATAGCTGAACTGCATGTTGTTTTGTACCATATGTTCTGCATGTTGGCAGATGGGTAATAGAAGTACTGTGTGTACTATCATTGTGCAACCTCACCTGTATGTGTGTGTTTGTGCATCCTAGTGGTTGTTAGTTTGCCTGCAGGGTCACTCTGGTGAAATGGAGGGAGGTAGATGCATGTATCATGCGTGTGCATGTGTGTGTTTGTGTGTGTAGCCATGTATGCACATGTGATTTCAGGCTGTTCATACAGCCATTTCCCCCCTTTGGGACCATGCAGTACATGGACATAGACTGCCACATTACACAACAGAAATACCTGTCATGTACGTAATCACAAGACATCAAATAGTATAATATGGTCTGTAGCAGACATCCAGAGGGAAAGTAGACTCCAGGCACACACTTAATATCACAGTCAGAGGAGAGGTCACCTACAACCCACGTATGCAGCTCTACAGATGCATTGGGAAAGTAATAGTCAACACCAGGGAGTGTATCCAAATATTACAGGTGTCACATGATGGGCTGATGGAGCAGCATATCTGGCATGTACTGAGCATTACATACACATGACACACCAGTGGGAGGTATTATGGATACAATATACTAGCCCACACATATAGGGGCCATGCACATAATTTCCGGCCATACAGAGGTTGCATACCGAATGACAGCAGTGAGGCCATGTAAATCCACTACACACACATCAGGCAGGTAAAGTAGTAACAGGCCTTGATTTGTGGCCACTTGTGTGGGCATTTAGAGGACTGTGATGTTAATGAGTAGTATCAGTGTGTGTATGTTAACAACTGTGATGCAGGATGGGGTAACACATGGACATATATGTGGGACTGTCTGTAAAGTCATGGACAGGTAGGTATTTCAAAGGTGTGTGTGTGTGTGTGTGTGTGTGTGTGTGTGCGTGTGTTTATATATATATATATATATATATATATATATATATATATATATATATATATATATACTGTTAGGCAATGCTGTGCAGGTTTTAAAGTGCATTTATTGTTTTCCCCCACAGGTGGTGAGGTGTGTCAGGGTACCTCCTGCATGCAATCTGATGTAGGTGTCCATACAGACACCGATGATGATGATGATGATGATTATAATGTTGAGGCACAGGTGGGGTTGTCAGGGGCCAAAACTGCACCAATATTTTACATCCCCCTTTTAGCCACACCACCCTTGCACACAGTTTCAGTGCCTATACCCACCCTATTACCAGTGGCCATAGCAGAGGTACAGCTGGTGTTCAGTGGCAGTGCACAGAAAAGTGTCATAACCATGCCTACTGTGTCCGGTCGCAGCAGGCATAGCCTGATGTCCATCAGGCTGCCACATAGGCAGATGTCCCAGGGTGCTCGAGCTAGGGCCATTGGACATCATGCCCCTGGCAGAGGCGACATAGCTGCTACCAGCAGAAGCATGGTTCAGGCTGTAATGGCAGTGCAGGCACGTATTGAGCATTACACCAGATAGGGCCTTAGGCTGCAGAGGGCTGCTCTCATATCTGTAAGCGACAACCTCCTTGAACTGTCGGGTGCCATCCATAATTATACTGAGCACATGGATAGATGGCATGATGAGATAATGGCCCTCATCAGCCATGGTGTGTCCATGCTTTAATGAGTGTCGGGGATGCGACGACGCCCACATGGATGTGGGCCAGCAACACCAACAGCTGGCAGTCAACGTGGATGTGCTAGGACACCAAGGGGCTCCTGTAGTGGACATAGCAGCCTCAGCAGTGCAGGGGGTGCTGTCCACACCACACCAGGCCACATGCACGTGGTTCAGGCCAGTGCCAGGCAGGACCTGGTACCAGCAGACAAATGTCATCAGCAGGTGAGAGTACCACATCTGGGCCTGTACCTGGATATATATATGTATATGTATATGTATATATATACCAACATAATTAGGCATATCTGTACACATAGGATGTGCATACATATATAGCTATATACACATATATCTATATATACATATACATAAACCTATATATACACATATGTATATATATATATATATATTATATATATATATATATATATATATATATATATATATATATATATGTATATATATATATATTACTATATGTGCATACATATCTATTCTGATTTACCTACTACTGTCAATATATCTGTAGATATCCATACGGATATGTGCATATGCATCATTATCTGTATATGTGTAGACATATATTGCTCTGTATATGTATATATCTGTGTGTGTATATGTATAGCTATGTACATATACATACCCATCTATATATGTTGATATGTATATGTGTAATTATGTATATATATATATATATATATATATATATATATATATATGTATATATATATATATATATATATATATATATATATATATATATATGCACATATATATATATATATATATATATATATATATATATATATATATATATATATATATATATATATATATATATATATATATATATATATATATATATATATATATATATATATATATATATATATATATATATATACCTGGATAATTATATGTACATATATTTTCACCATATGTCCTGAACATGGAGTGTAGCCCTACCCCAGCCCCTATAGTCCCAACTTCATAGTGCAAGGGGATGTCAGGTATGTATAGCATATATATTAGTAGGCTATTGCTACTGTAATTGGGATTGTCTACACAGACATGGTGTGTGGAGGTCACATCTGCTTTTCACATGTGTGCCATTGGCTACTGACAGACATCCTAAGGACATCATAGTGCAATACCGCTGCTAGCACGTAATGCCCCTGTGGACTGCAGCAGAGATATTGGCCAATAAATGTGGACATTCAGACACACTCTGTACAGTCCAGAGGTATACACAGAACCCCTTAATGCAATATATGTGGACCATGTCTGACAATACGGATGTTAACAGCCATGTAAATGAGTATAACACATAATGACTGGTAGACATTTGCTACCATAGGTTATGCATTCACACACCCCTGTCTGTCCTGACATATAATGACCACTGGTACAGGAGTGCCATGGCCACATACTACCCACTAGATATTGACGTACATCTGTATAGCATCCCACTGCTCTGTCTAACACACATGACTGTTAAGGGAGGCCCAGCAGCAGTACATCTGGCAAGTATCTGGACATGACATCTCACTGGGTAAGTACACTAAGCTGCTAGGCATGTAACAATGCACTGTGCAGGCTATAGGCATACTGGCTAAACACTGGCCTACATCTCCTATGAGGGAATGCACACGTACCTGCATATATAGCAGGCTCTACAGGCATGTCACAGCAGAGGGTAAGATATACTTGTGTGAAAGTGCATAACCACAACCAATGTGAACACAGCCACAGCCACATATGGTAAGCTAGCATAATATTACAGTATATGGACTATCTGTTCAACACCATCCTCATATGTGCCACTCACAGACTATCCCTGCATATACTGGGCTGCTACACAGTTTGTTCTGATGGTCTGATGCCTGTCTGTGTTATGGGACATGTCTGTGTATAGCCCTACAAACATGTAAGCCAATATGGTAACATACAGTGGAGCAGCATGTAACATCAGATACAACGGAACCTAGAATAATGACATCTACCACAGTCTGTACACAGGTCAAAGTACATATTAACAAAACACACACTGTCAACATTCAGCATAAGTACACAGACCTCAGTACTGTACAAATAACCATAGAATGTCCATGTTATGTCATCAAATATAACCCCTACTGTACATAACATGTGTAGCAGTCTGACATTTCACTGGCTTGTTATCAGATATGATGACACTAATTATGGTGTACAGCAAATATGTACCTCTTAATGCATGACATATGTTCAAAGGTTGACAGAGTTATGGCTGGAAACATATACACAGGTCCAATATTGACATGTTGCTGTGATAACCTGATACATTTACTGTTGTAACAGGGTTTGTTGGAACATATTTCCTATGAGGGATATGAAGTCAGTAAGTATCACGGCTTTCACCATCTACAGACTGCAATCCTCACTCTACCTTTTGCAGTTCACAGATAGATGCTCTGTGGGTAACACATGACACCAAAGGCACAACACACTGCCCAGTCTGCAGATGACCCTGCAGATGGGGATTCCTCATAAACATAGAACTGACATGGCAAGCATTAAACATGTAGGACAGCCATATCCACACACACACACACTGTTAAACCATTACTCCAAATGCAGTATAGCAGCACTTACAGTCTGTAGTCAGGTAAGGCACATCCCCCTCCTGTGTGTTGACCTGTTCCCACAGTGCATGTTATTAGAGGTAAATCCCCAATCCATCTGAGATGCTGTTTGCCAAACAACAGATCTAGTTCCTGATCACAGTGAATAAAAAGGGCCAATACCAACATGATGTTCTTAGATATTGGAGTGTGTTTCCATGCAATTGGCTATGGTAATGTTACCACAGCTGTTCTACATGCAATGAGCTAGAGGAGAGCTGCAATTCATGCAGAGGCCATCAGCTGAACATGAACATCACTTAAAATACACATGCTGCTGCCTAAGCAAAGCAGGTGTAGGTCTCCACATCCACCAAAGAGTGAGTGAGAGAGGCAGACACAGGCAAAGACAAGTCAAAGAGGGGTGGAAGAGTAAAACTTAAGCATGTTTGTGTTACACACCTACCAGCACAGGGTATCAAACCACTGACAACTATGTAGTGCTATCACATTTCTATGCAGTTATTGGATGCATCACATAGGTTACATGCTTTGAAGCCCACAAAACATATATGTGATGGTGAGTGACATCTGCAACAGGGATATGGTAGCTATACGGTAGGTGTAGTACATGTGGTTGTCCACATGAACAAATTCCAATGTCAACACAATCAAATTCTCACAGGGACGCACACACATTGACACACTTGGCAGTGCCAGGAATACAACCCATTACTAGCACTAGTGAGATTGCCAGAACAAATTACTGTGCAGGTATCACATGCACCACAGGGGTCATACAGAGATTATATGGGCAAAGGGTATGAGGAGGTGTCTGACATCAGACAGCATGCTGCAGTATGCCACTGGGGGTTCTAGTGAATGTGAATGTGAACATACATATCATACAATACACACACACACACACACACACACACACACACACACACACACACACACACACACACACACACACACACAGTGCCAGTACTGTAATGCATGGGTACATTGATTCACGGGTGTGTAGTGGTGAACTGTGCCAGACAGCTATACAACACCAGGTAATGGGTACACCTTGGCATCATGCCACATGACAATGGTCTGCATTGTGGTTCAGGGGTGTAGATTCTGGAATTGCCAACACAGGTGTGTATTGCATTCACCATCCAGTCACCTGAATGACTAATGCATGTGGGCAATGCTGTGCATTGCTTGCCATGTATGTGTTCCTTGGTCCATGACATGGATGGTGTCTGTGATGTGCATACCTCCCACATGCATGTATAGTGATATGTGGAACTGTACCTGGAATGTCTGGCCCTTGTTGTGTACACAGATTATCATCAGATGTGCCAGTCCTGGCTTCATTTTGCAGGAACTGGTAATGGACAGCAGGTTTATCCTGCCCCTACATTGATAGCATGCTAACGACATTCTCTGGTGTCAGTGGCAACTGTCCATACAGGGCATGTTTTCAGGCATGGTGTGTCCTTTGTGGGTCACAGTTGATGGCACCACAGGTGTTGCAGGTGTCCAATGGGGAACATGGGGAAGGTGCACTGTCTGCATGTACATGCCTATTGGACAGATGGGGTGCCATGCCCTCTGTAGGCCACTGCAATCACTCCATAGTTGCTATCAGTTGTCAATATGCAGTGTACTACCAACATAGCGGCTGTTGCCTAGGCAAGTGTGTGTTTGTGTGTGTGTGTGTGTGTGTGTGTGTGTGTGTGTGTGTGTGTGTATGAAGCATGGGATGAGAGTATTGTCTGGCTAATACTAGGGTTAGTAACTTTGTTTGCCTGGTCTTGATGTCACATGTATTGGTATGGATCTGCACCCCAGCCTCTTAGCTATTTCACATATGTTATCCCTGTACAAGGGACATTGTGATATATACTAGGACCACCATATAAGAAAGTTGTGAAACCCACTCCACATCGGGCCCAGTTGTTACACACTCACACCCATCTTCACACAGGATACAAGTTACAAACACCAACACACACACCCATGTCATGTCTGGGATTAGAACTCCTATCTATTTTATTACACTGCAGCAGTACGCAGTCATAGTACGTGCCATGGGGATTACTGGAGTACTTTTTCCCCAAAGGCGTATTTCACATTGGATGACATCAGCAGGATTGCCAAAGTAGGGTATTCAAATTGTAGTGAGTGTGGCTAGGCTAAAATGCACTGCTCCCTACACAGACATTGAAACACACACAAAACATCCGCAACCGACATGTGCAGGTATAGATCCCCTAACAGAGGTCTATATCACCTTACAGCATGAAGCTGTTATAGGATGCACCACCGGGATTACTGGAGAACTCCTTCTCCAAAGGTGTATTTCACAGTGACTGACATCAGCAGGATTGCCAAAGTAGGGCATTCAAATTGTAATGAGTGTGGCTAGGCTAAAATGCACTGCTCGCTACACAGACATTGAAATACACACAAAATATCTAAAACCAACATGTGTGGTTATAGAACCCCTAACATAGGTCTATATCACACTACACCATGAAACTGTTATAGTATGCAACACAGGGATTACTGGTGAACACCTTCTTCAAAGGTTTATTTCACAGTAAATGACATCAGCAGGATTGCCAAAGTAGGGCATTCAAATTGTAGTGGATGTGGCTAGACTAAAATGCACTGCTCCCTACACAAGCATTCAAACACACACAAAACATCCGGACTTGCCATGGGTGGGAATAGAACCCTACCGAAGCTTTGTATTACACTACAGCAGTATGCAGTTATGGCATGTGCTACAGGGATTACTGGGCGACAACCTTCCCAGAGGTGTATTTCTAGGTGGATGACATCAGCATCCTTACCAACGTATAGCATTCGAATTGTATGTAGTGTGACTACCCTAAAAAGCATTGCTCTCTATGCAGATAGACACATACACACACACTTGCCACGTATGAGATTAGAACACCTACCTAACTAATTTATCATAGTACAGCAGTACACAGTTATAGGACACACTATGGAGATTACTGGGCAACAACCTTCCCAGAGATGTATTTCTAGGTGGGTGACATCAGCATCCTTACCAAAGCAGAGCATTTCAGTTGTAGGGAGTGTGACTACCCTAAAAAGCACTGCTTTCTACACAGACAGACACACACAGTTGCCAAGGCTGGGATTAAAACTACTCCCTAATTATTTTATCACACTGCAGCCATATGCAGTTATGGCAAGTGCTATGGAGATTAGTGTGATACAATCTTCCCAGAGATGTATTTCTAGGTGGATGACATCAGTAGCCATACCAAAGTAGAGCATTTCAATTACAGGGACTGTGACTACCCTAAAAAGCATTGCTCTCTACATATATAGGAGCAGACCGACACACAAACACACGCAGTTGCCCTGTCTGGGATATGAACTCCTACCTAACTATTTTAGTACACTACACCAGTACAAAGGTATGGGACGTGCCATGAAGACTACTCAGCTACAATTCTCCCAAAGATGAATTTCACAGTGGATGATCTCAGCAGGCTTGTCATAGGGAGGGCAATGTGTGTGCATGGGCCATAACCCATTTATCTAGAGGTTGGCATGCCACATGCGGGCACACACAGGGTCATATTTCACAGGTACATGTAGACAGCTGCCAGATGACAATGTCCTTGTACAGTCATGTTGCACAGCTAGCACATGCACTACATAGTCTGTAATGCTGACAGATACTGGTGGCTAGTATCTGCAGTGAGTGACATCTGAACCTCATGTGGTTGGGGCCTTTAGGCTGTGTGCTGGGTGGGACAGACCTGGATGGCTCCTTGTCACAGTCTCCATCTTCCACACATCTATGTACATCTTCCTTTGGCTTATTATAGTATGTTGTCCTTACATATATGTCTGTATTCCTATCCACTATGTGTGCAAGGCATGAGTGGTGCATAATGACAAGTGTCTGCACTAACAACTGCGACTGCCAGATATGTCTGGTCCACTGGTGTTTGCAGACATGACCTTCATTTGTTTAAGTGTGTGAGCATGCCCAGTATGACCTTTCAATATGTTGTTGATTGACATTGCCTTAATTTCTCAAGTGTGTGAGCATGCCCAGTATGCCCATCTGTATTTAATGTGTGGATTGAGTCCAGGTAGTTTGTACTGCAGTGCTGACCTTTGTGTTGTACACAGACAGGTAGCATGCTATTTCTGCAGGGTATCCATCAAGCACTTGGCATTGACTGTTGCAACATTTCTGCATAGGATGGGGGGGGGGGCTCACCTGTCTATTTCTACATTTCTACACAGGATTGGGGGTTACACCTGACTGTTATTACATTACCATGTACGGTAGGTGGGGCACACCTGTCTCTTTCTACATTTCTACACAGAATTGGGGGGGCACACCTGACTGTTATTACATTACTACGTAGGATGGGGGGTGCACGCCTGTCTATTTCTACATTTCTACACAAGAATAGGGGGGTACACCTGACTGTTATTACATTACTACGTAGGATGGAGGGGCACACCTGACACTTGTACACATTTGCAATGACTGTACTGGTGTGTCAGGTACTCCATTTCATTTTGTATTCTTGCCTATCATGCTGGCTAGAGGCATACCAGTGTACTACAGATCATAGCTTTGGTTGCCCTATATATTAGTGTCTGACTTCCTACCCTTCAGAACTGACATCCCACTGCCTGACCTGCTGAAGTCTGTCTGTGTAGGCCTGGGGGGAGGTTAATCATAGCCATCATTCAGGGGCCATAGCACAGGCTCTGTTTGGGTTTGTCTACACCTGTCCTGCTGGCTGAGACTGTTGTTGGGTATGTGAACCACCCTGACTAGCATGTGTGAGTCATATGGAAACACATGCCGCTCAGCACATTTCCTGCAGTGGGTTTTGTCACCATGTGTAGTACTGGCTGCTATGATGACTCCAGTATGTGTTACAGATGTCATGGTGCCACAATGGGTGTCTACTGTCTGCTGCCATAACATTTAGCCACTCAATTCCCTTGCATGCTCACATCCATACCATAGATACAGGTAACGACATATTCTACACCATTTGGCAATTGGTAGGTTGATTGATTTACCTTGAGGGTGTGCCAGACTTGAGGATGGTTTTGGAGGGCTGCCTATGTCAGATACACATAGTACACTCCCTATACATGGTTGAACACACGTAATGTCATGTTTGGCATCCCCTTTACTGTATGTGCGAGTCAGAGAGAGGTGTCATTCTCTGGGTCCCTACTGTGTCAGTGTATGTGCTATGCGTTGTCTCTTTGCCGCAGTCTCGGCATACTGGGCATGCCTCCATCTGCCTACTGGGGCAGGCTCAGGTTGTTCCTCCGAGTAACTCTGTGCCTGTGTGCAGGCCTTGGCATTGGTGGGGGGCTGTGTGGCCCTGCCACATGCTATTCCTGCTACAGCTGTTTCTGCAGGATCATATTGTGTAGCATAGCACATACCATAACAAGTTGGGCACATGTAGATGGTGAGTACTGCAAGGCTTCACCGGATGTGTCTAGACACTGGAACTGTGACCTGAGCATCCCAAACACATGCTCTATTATGATTCTGGTCTGTGCGTGTGCCTCATCATGGCATTCTTGCTCATGTGTGTGTGCATTTCTGATGGGTGTCATCAGCCACAGCTCCAGTGTGTAACCAGCATCCCCCACTAGGCGACCATAGGGGATGTCCCCATTGGCAAATCTCTGGTACAGCTGTGTCAGATGCCATATGTGAGAATCATCATAGCTTCCAGGGCAGCCAGCAAACACATTCATTATAATGCCCTGGGCATCACAGACGACCTGGCTGTTGATGGAGGGGACACCCCTGCGGTTGATGTAGGCCCTACCCTGATCACCAGGTGGTGCTTTGATGCATATGCGCATGCAGTCTATAGCACCCACTACCTCAGGGTATTCTGCTATTTGGTGGAATAGACGCATATTGCTGGCCAACACCTCACGGGTGTTGGGAAAATATACATGCTCACTGGCATGTGCTGACATGGCATCCAGGAACTGGTGGAATACTCTGGATGTTGATGCCTGTGAGATTCCCATGATATCCCCAGTTGAGCTTTAGGAGGTACTTGTGGCTAGTATTCCTAGGCTTACACATACCTTAGTATCCACTGGGATGGGTTCCCCTCGGTCAGTTTTGTGTGTCAGGTGAGGCTGGCACAGCTCATCAATTTGCTGTAGGAGGTCTCTGTCCACCCTATAGCACTTCACTATCTCCAGCTCATGTAGCACCTGGTAAGTTATCCTGGGTCTGTACACTCTTCTCCATCTCCTCACTGTGGGTTGATCGGCAGCATTCACATCCTCACCACCCTCAGCCTTTTGCACATGTTGTTTTATGTTGCCTACTGCAGTCCTTCTCATTGTGTAGGTTTGTTTGTTAAACTTTCTCCACTTGTATACACTGGTGGATTAGAGTGTGGGAAAAAACAGTGGGGAATGTGTTTGCATAGTTTATAGTAGTGTTCTGGGGTGGGCAGGTTTGCTGCCTGTGTAATTGGCTGATTCTGATATATTTCACCTGCCAGCTATGCTAGTTCTCCTTGGTTTCCTTCCTGCTGCTGTTTTCCCTTCCCATTGCCTTTCTGTTTAAGCACGGGGGCACAGCTGTGCGTACTGCTGCTATTTCCTGGTTTAACTTTTATTTTTTGCCTTTAAAACACGGTGCACAGAGCGCACACCCGCTTAGGCATTGTAAAGAGTACTAGGCAGGTTTAGACACACCCCCTAGCTTAGCTGTGCTAAGCTAGGAGCAAACCCGAGACACAGGGCTCCAATCCACTTACAGTATGCCTGACACACCCCCCATGATGTCAACTACCTCCTAAGCTTGCACCAAGCTATTCCTACTCCTACACTGTTGGGACCTGACTCACATGCTGGGGAAAACTGGGATTCACTATCCTTCTCCTCATTTGCATAGGATTGCCTGCTAATGCATAGTTACATGTCTCACACTGAGCCTCCCCCCTTAGCAACCGCTACTCACTGGCCATGTTGTCTTCTGCCTGCCATTGACTTGCATGGCAAAATACTGATTTTAGTTAGAATTCTTAATTTAGGTTCAGTTTGTTATTTTCCCCTCAATCCCGTTTGCATGCCACTGAACTACGCTTAAAAACAACAATCAGCTAAAAAAAAAATAAAAGTTGCTTTTTGTATTTTTTTTACTGTTTGCAATGCCAATGGCCTTATACTTGGCCATTGTCATGCTTACTACATGATATGCAGCCTTTATTTGGAGCTGTCACAGCTCCGTTTTGGATTTTGCAAAAATGTACTCGGTTACTAACCGAGTACATTTCTGCAGATAGCACTAGTCCTGCACGGATGGTTGCAAGCTTCCTGGATTGCAAAATCACCTGATTTGCATAGATTCCTCCTGCAAATGGGTTGATTTGCATACAAGGGCTTAGTCCATGCAGGATTAGTGGAGGAGCACTCGTGCACGCCCCTGCAGGCAGGCATGACAGACATATTGCCTGCTTGAGCTCCTGCACTGATCTTGCACACCATGCAAGCTTTAGAGAATCCGGGGGTTAATGTTTTGTATTGGTGGAATTTCATTATGTAATGAGATGATGCTATGCTATTACTATCTCTGATGAAGTCTTTGTAACTAAGACGAAAGTGATTAGATTGAGTAAAGTGTATATTCTTTACACTAACTGTGTGCCGATCCTTTGTTGCTATTATTCAGCTAAACTGCTGGTTAGGTTTGCTGGAAGAGCATGGTGTTTTTCTTTTTTTTTTTTTTTGCTGTTTTGGTCATTCTAGGAGTATCCAGTATACATATATGCCTGGTGTGGTATAGATGACAACTCTTGCTGCGTTGCTAGGTATGATATGCATCTCTTCTTTTGATGGCTTTTGTATATTGGCTAAGACATTTACTTCCTCTATGGTGCCTTTTTAGTTAAGGTTAGACTCCTAAAATGATCCAGTTAGCTTGCCAGTAGCCACAATCAGAGCCATATAAAAGCAGCCATGCTCAATAATAGAAGCCTAAACAAAAAGCTGCACCCCTTGCATGCATTCCTAATTTGCAAATGTCAATATGCACATAATTATTGAAACATAGTTCCAGAACAGTGAAGGTGACTCCACGGTGCACAATTTTAATGCCTTGCATTCTCTCAGATCCTGTGCTGATTTGGACATTGTAACAGCTGGGGGCATAAATGTGTTCCTAAGAAACAATTTCACATCCAGACTCATAATGCAGAATAATGACACAGAATACCTCCATATTCTTCTTATGATTTAATAAAAAAAAAAAAAAAAAAAAAAAAAAAAAAAACTCAGCACCACATAGTACCCAACAATCCCTAACCCAAGACACTGGCAGACTATGAGGCATATTTTTTTTTCAATAAACAGATTTCTGGATTTCCTTAATGTCAGCTTTTTGGACTAACTAGTCCAAATCTTACTGAAAGACTCAAAAATATTAAACATTATAACCAGAAATATAGCCCCCTTATGCTCAAAGTCCACTGTTGCCAAATCAATGGTCAAATCTGACCATTCTGCAATAACATTTACTCAAGGTATGAGAACGTTGCCACCTTGAAATCCCACCATTGTCGGAGACCACTCTAAGGCAAACCTATTCCAGCTAACTGATAACCTACTGAAATTCAAACACCCTCTTCAGCTAGATGATCCAACTTAATGCATTGCAATTTTCAAAGATGAATTCTATACCTACCTCCAAGATAGCATTGAAGCATTGTATCCCATAAGACACAAATATAGTGTTAAATTCAAGAACAAACTCATTTACCCCAGTATCAACAAAAAATAATAATAATAAACTCCTAGCCCATATAAGCAAAAGTCTATGCCCCCCACACACCCTTTTACTATATATAATAACTCCACAATCAGACTACAGTGGGGAGCCAGGCATATACCTTTCAACAAAATGAGTTTCAGTCAAATGAGTTTTCAGTTAAGTGAGCTTTCAGTGAATTGTGCTCAGGCAACTGATCTTCAATGAAATGAATTTTCAATTACATGAGTTTCAGTGAAGTGCGTTTTCAGTGAAATAAAGTAGATCCACACACACACACACACACACACACACACACACACACACACATATATATGTGTGTGTGTGTGTGTGTGTGTGTGTGTGTGTGTGTGTGTGTGTGTGTATATATATATATATATATATATATATTATGTAGTATAATAAAACTATCAAGAGGTACTACTGAACACTATATAAAATAAATAACCTCTAACAAAGAAAGGAAAAAGAAGTAGAAAAACAAATTTCCAATTTGAGCGCTTTCATTCTTCATTTATCAGACTTCATTATAAATCATTCAACATATTTTGAATTTTCACTCACACATATTTGAACACTGAAAGATTTGTGATGAAGTTTGATAAAGAAAGAATGAAAGAGCTCATATCGCAAATTTGTCTTTCTACTTCTTTTTCTTTCCTTCATTAGAGGTTTTATATATATATATATATATATATATATATATATATATATATATATATATATATATATATATATATATATATATTTATATACCATCTGAATGAGTTTACCAACAGAAAAATTTGTTCCCTCAAATTTCATATTTTCTTACAGAAAAAAGCATCTAAATCACTTAGCAGTCTGAAGCAGAAGTCTGTACAGGGTCAAAACCTGTTCATTAGTCCATAATTTCCTTGTACATGAAAAACGTTTTTCGTTTGCCAGACTTCACACTTTATACTTCTTCTCCTATATATTTCTTTATCTTTCTGGATTCGAATTTTTGTTTCTGAAACACTGGTTTCTGATCTTAACCAAAGTCTGTTGAAAACAAAAGGCAGTAATTATTCTTTTGCCATCAGGTTGTTTAATCATGTATCTGACCTCTTATAGCTATGAATAGTCCAGCTCAAAGGAGAAGTAACAGATTGGAGTGCTACTTATCAAAATGTCCATGTAGGCAACTGGTTCTTTTTAATATTTAACGTAACACACAGTTCAACACATTTTTTGCTTCCCTCCTTATTCCACGGGATCACAATGTCCCAGCTGTACTTTCCTTTTATTATTTATTTATTTTAAATCTGTCCCTTTGCACCATTTCTTACCAAATCTTCCCATTAATTTTTTAGGTTATAACATCTAGCAGTTCAATGTAGATTTTCATAAACAGTGCTTTCACTTCTTTGGCTGGTTCATTCGGGTGGTTAACATCCTTATTTTGGAAGATTAATGTATTTGGATACCTCATCAGGAACTTGACGTTTTCTTGTTATTAAATAAGCACAGAATGGAAATAATTGTTGTCTTTGCTCTTTTATTTGGAAGGGTGAGTCCTGCTCAAAATTTTTCTTCCATTCCATGAAATAGAATTTTATAAACATCTCGATGGTTAAGAAATTTAGCAGCACCTCATCAGTTTCTGAATTGTTCTCTAAAAGGTGGCCTATGACTTGTTTTACTGTTTCTGTTAGTTGTACTTGTTAGTACTTTTCTGGGTACCTTGAATTAGCATATTGTTCCTCTTGGGTCTACTTTATAACCTCGAAACACAAATAACCAGAATCCAAATTGCGTGACACAAAGAGAGAACTCCAGATATGTCGAAAGTACTAAAGCATGAAAATATAAACCTTGAACCATCATAGTCGGCCATCCCACCACTCGCAACGCACTACCTACCCAAACACAATAATAAAAACACATACATACACTAACCAAATCCCTACTTCTAACCCTAAATTAAAGCACCAAAATCTTACTGCTAACCCCACACTAACCCCACATACACAACTGTCTGTACACTATCCTTAACCCCTCCCTAACCCTAAGGTCCATAACTACCACACACTTCCTCTAAGGAGCTATACCCAAACAAACTAAATATTCCTCACACATACACTTAACAAAACCCTACACTTAACCTTACATAATTACCTACTCAAAACCTTACATACACTACCTACCTATGCACTTACCTTAACCCCTCCCTAAGCCCAAGGTTCGTACCGCAGACGGGCCAACTATGCGATTTTGATATTTCCTCTTTTGCGGTTTTGTTCGTTTGACATATTTGTGGTTCACTCTTTACGTGTCACGCAGTTTGGGTTTTACTGCTTTTGAGAGCTTAAAGTAGACCCATTCCTCTTACTTCTTGCCTCCAAGTCAGTGACTTCCTGTTGCACCTCATGTATCTTCTTGGCATTTGTTTCATTTTATTTTATGTTTGGTCTATTTTTATTTCAATTATGAATACGTAGGCATTTTTTTTTCTTGTTGGGAAACTATTTGACTTAAGGTGTTTCTGAACCCTAAAAGCTATTTGACTTAATGTTTTTCTGAACCCTAAAAGTTGGTCCAAAAAGTTTTGAATGTCCATTTTGGAAAGGTAGTAATGCAGCTTTTAGATCATCTAGGTTGGATGTTTTCTCTGCTTCAGATTTTATAAAGTTTCAGGTTCGCCTGTTGTTTTGTGATCTTTTGCTTTTTAATTATAATTTCTTTTTCAGGAGTAACCACTTATGAGTATTTAGTTTTTAACCATTTGTGCTTCCATTATTTCAGTTTCGCTCATCATTTTGGTCTCCGCTTCTTTTCCCTTTACCTTCTATTCGACTGTATCAGGCCATTATCGCATATTCGTGATAGAGCAGATTGTTTAGAAGAAAGTTAGTTTAATATTTCCCAAGATACTTGATTTAACTGTTCACTGGAGGCATTATTTTGGTCACGGATATATTATTTGCCAAAGAAAAAGTTTCCAAACCTTATTTTTCATGGCTATCGGCAGTTTTATTTGTTGTTTTTGCAGAGCTGCATTATTAGGGTGCTCACCAGAATGCTGTCATCTTGGAACCCCTGTTGCAGTCCAGTCCTCATGCATTCTCTCTCATTTTCCACTTTTTAAGATTATGGTTATTAGCCTGGTGAGCACTGTGAAAATGTATAGCAGTCTAAGCCATGGCTTAACACACACCAGCCTATGTTTTTTGTATTAATAAAGTACAGACTAATCCATCTCACTTGTTTCTATTGTCATGTGCTGATACATGTCACAGCATTTAAAACGAAGGGCTGCTCAGGAGAAAAACATAGAATATCTAAATTACTTAACTGCACTCTTATTCCTTCTTACTCAAGCTTTCATATACTATTTTTAAATAAACTATATCTATAGAGTCCATTCAGTCTGTCCTCCAAGTAGAACTGCCTGTCGCTGCATTATCTACTTTATCATTAACCAATGACTTTGTCTGTGCAGTGTCTTTTCACCTTGACAAACAATACCAGTCATTTTGCAATTTTACTTTTCCAAGGCTTACCTGATCTCCAGTGCATTCACATTCTTTAAGATTGCTGGATTTACTCACCCACCTGGGCAAATCTGTCAGTAGCAAATATGCTGTCATTGACTGACTCTTGTCTAGCAATCTTTTTATTACTAACAGTGTATATATTCTACTTCATCTTCCTCAGTTATGCTAGCAGTATAATTTATTTTACTTTCTCGTCTTACCGTGCCTTAACACACATTCCCTTGCTA
Source organism: Protopterus annectens (assembly GCF_019279795.1). Classification (NCBI taxonomy): domain Eukaryota; kingdom Metazoa; phylum Chordata; order Ceratodontiformes; family Protopteridae; genus Protopterus; species Protopterus annectens. The sequence goes on along the minus strand of NC_056729.1, from coordinate 239,014,058 downwards.
TAATAGATGATCTTACAGTATATTTGTTGGATATCAATTGGTCACAGATTTATGTGATCAGAAAAACAACACTGGACCACTTTCTATAATTTTGCCTCTGTGATAAATACTTTTTCACATGTAACATGCTGGTTAGGAACTTTTTAACTCAATAGCTAGATAAAATCATTTTGCCATGATAGTAATGCTAAACTCCTAACAAAATAAGACCATTTGTGACTTTTAAAAAAATATATAAACTGACCAGTGCTCTTAAAATCTGATACATATAGGTTCATAGGTTATAGGTTCATAGGTTCATACTAGGCTATCTGCCCTAGGGCATTTACAAGCCTAGCCAGAGTTGTTTGGCTTATGCCCCCTTTGAATTGAGTTTATTTTGCCCTTTTTAAGGTTGGGTTACTGTGCCTCTGTCCAGCAGTGAAACAGAAGTAATCCCAGGGGTAAACCTATGATCACCCATCCACTCGTCAAGATTCCTCTTGAAGATGGTCAGTGAGGGGCTCTGCCTAACATGAACTGGGATTCTATTCCAGAGTGAGGGGAGCCTTTAGGTTATGAATCTGTCCCTCCAGCATGTCCTGTTTATTTCTGTGCTGAGGTTTAAGTCCCTCAAGCGTGTAGCTCTAAGGGATTTGGATTTACTGAGGTGAAGCATGTCCATTAATTCTGGGTTGGATATAGCTTTATATGTCAGGCATAGGTCACCTCTAAGTAGACGGTATGCAACTGAGTAGAGCTGGAGTTTCTTTAACCAAGCACCATATGGCATCTGTTTGAGTCCCTTAATCCTCTTTGTGAGGTACTTTTGGGGTCTTTCAAGTTGCTGTAGGTGTCGGGTTAGGTACATCCCAAATGGGGCATTGTATTTGATTATGGACCTGATGAGGGATGAATAAAGGGGTACGATGACCTCCCTTGATCTAGATGTGAATCCTTTCATGATAAGGTGGGCTATATAGAAGGTCCTTCTAACTACTTTGGCAATGTGGTTGTCAAAGGAGAGATTACTATCAACTTGGGTACCCAGATCCCTAATTACTTCTTCCGTATTTAATGGATTACCACCTATGTGATAATTTGTGGGCACTTTGTTTTTGCCAAAGGGTATGACTATACACCTTTTAGTGTTTAGCTTCAGGCCATGGCTCTGACATCAGTTGTTCGTATCTGTGAGACCCTTTTGGAGGATGCTTGTATCAGCTGGAGAGTCAATTATGGCTCCCAGTTTGCAGTCATCTGCAAACTTAGTCAGCCACAGTCCTCCTGTGTTAGCCTGTACCTCAGAAAAATATATACCGAATAAGAGAGGTCCCAGGACTGAGCCTTGTGGGATGCCACTTGTAACTGGTTTCGAGTCTGACATGGCTCCAGCAATCCTGACCATGTAGGTTCTGTCTTTGAGCCAGTTTGTAACCCATCTTGTGACATAGGGGCTTATATTTAAGCTGGAGAGCTTATCTACGATGCCCAAGTGGGGTATTGTGTCGAAGGCTTTTGCGAGGTCAAGGTAGGCTGTGTGGACTACCTTCCCTTCATCTATGGCCTTGGTGACTGTTTCAAAGAAATCAACCAGGTTTAAGAGGCAGGATCTGCCCTTGACAAAGCCGAATTGGGTAGGATCCAGTGTCTGTAAGTCCCCAATGTCATTGTTAATGAGTTCCATGATGATCCTCTCCATAGCTTTGCAGACCAGGCTAGTCAGGCTTATGGGGCGATAGTTTCCAGGGTCCATAAAGGCACCACCTTTGTGGAGTGGTACCATTGTTGCTGTACGCCATTCTTTGGGTACATATCCTGTAGTAAGGCTGAGGTTGAACAGCAGCTTTACGTGAGGGTTTAGTTCTTCTTGTAGTTCATGTAGGACACAACCCGGGATACCATCTGGTCCCATATATGCTGTGTTTTTTGCTTTGGAGAGGGCAGCTTTCACCTGAGCATCTGAGATGTTTGGGGGGCAGCACTCTACTGGGATAATTATTTGCCCTTTTGGGGGGGGGAGTTTGCACTGAACCTGACTGCCAGGATGTTAGCAATATCTGTGGGTTCAGTGTATTTTTTGTCATTTTGGATTAACTCTGAGCATATCTGGGAGTTGCCTCCCAAGTTCCTAACATAACTAAAGAAAGCCTTGTGATTATCTTTAGTATCCTGTGCTATTTTTTTCTCGAAGCTGGCGGATTTTATGAGGGATTGTAGTTTTTTGCTAGTACTGATCAGAGATGCCTTCCCTTTTTGGGACTTTGCTCTATCATGTAGTAGCTTCCTCCTTCTGTTGTACAGCCTATTTATGGCTGGGGTCCATCAGACTGGACGCCTGCCTTTGGAAGATTGGGTCTTGGTTTTGTTTGGGATAGCATGATCCATGCATTTCTGGAGGTGTCCATATAATGCGTTTATAAAGGACTCTGCCATTTGGGCCATAGTTTCCACTGGCCCGGGGGCCTTGAAGGATTCCACCTCGGTTTTGAGAAGTTTGAAGTTCGCTTTTGAGAAGTTTTTCACTGTGGTTTTCTGGCCTGGGGGTGGGGTCAGGATGTGGATATCCAGTGAGATTAGTTTGTGGTCCGATCTTACCAATGAGGGGTATACCTCTGGTATGGAGCATAGAGTCCCCATGTTGGTGATGACCAGGTCTAGTATGTGTTCCCTTCTTGTGGGGGTGGTGACTAGTTGTTCCATAGCATTTGAGTTTATAAATTCTAGGAACCTTTGGGCTAGGGTGTTGGGGCATGAGTAATGCTCCCAGTCTATGTTTGGGTAGTTGAACTCACCCAATATAATGGTGTTTGGAGAGATCTTCATATTCTCCAGTGTTCTCAGGAAAGCCAAGTGGGATTCCTAATTTTGAGAGGGTGGTCTGTAACATGCTACAAACTGAAGGGCAGTTTTGCCCACTGTTAGTTGCACATGGATGGTTTCCAATGCTTCATGCAACGCCACTAACCTGGAGGTGTGGGTTACTTTGATGAATATGGATACTCCTCCTCCTTTTGTGGTGCGGTCTGAGTTTTGGGGCTGAAAAGCATGATATGAGGTATAACCTGGTAGTGCTGGGGTGCTCTCTGGAGCCTTGAACCAGGTTTCTGTCACTGCACATATATCGATGTTCTCCATACTGAGGAGGGTTTTGAGTGCGTGCATCTTGAGGTTTAGACTTCTGGCATTGAGCAGCATTACCCTTAGTTTCTTATTCATTGCATTGACTATGGAGGTGGGGATGTCTTTTGAGCTTTGCCTAAGAAAGGCACTATGGGGGTGGCAATAGCCTTTGCCAATATCCGAAAGCCCAGGGGTGACAGGTGCAAGCCATCCCTAGTGAAGCAATGTGGCTTGTCGAGCATGTCATCCCAGGCTGACAGACACTGGATCCCCTTTGAATGACACCAAAATTTTAGCCAATTGTTAAAATTGATCATTTTGTCTTTATACTGTGGCATCATTCTAGGTGAGGGTAAGATGCTGCTAAAGGTCAGGGTCATACCGGTCTGGGCTACATGATCTGAGAGCTCCTCTATGTCTCTTTTCATGTAGTCCAGGGAGGTGCATCTCAGGTCATTCACACCAGCATGGACGATGACTGAGTCATAATTGTACTTGCCTTGGAGTGCCCTGAGTGCTTGTGTTATTTGGCGGATCCTAAGCACGTTTTTGTTTTTCAGAAAATTACAGGTAAATTTTGACATCATATCAAGATGGCTGAAACAACAGACAAGTTTCCTTTACTTCTGTTGAGTAGAGCAGGTCTCCTTGATCCACCCCTTTTCCTTTTCCCTCTCAGAAACCTCTTCTGGTAAAAGCCATAATCACTTCTTTACTATTTATTATTATGAGGAGATAAGTCACTAAGATCAAACACACTGCGCTCTTTATCTGAATATGTTCCATCAGTCTAGATAATCCTCCCTTCTTTCTGTCTAAAAATTCTGTTCAACTACTACTGCTTCTCCAGATACCCACACAATATAACCATTGCTTGAGGTATTGTTTCTAACCATTGAAAACTGCATTCTTTCTACTTTTTTTATAGAAACGGTAGTCTTTCAGAGACTAATATCGTAAACCAGATATTTGTTCTGTGTACATTCTCAGCATTCTTTAGTCGCTAACATTATGGCTGAGATCCTGTCTTAAAACTGTTTGCTCCTATCACCAGTATCAGCATGGAATGTGTAATATATAATACTTTGTTCACACTTTTCAAAACAACTAATATCCATATATCAGATGTGGGCAAGAAAACATGATAAGAATTTCTTCTTAGACATAAAAAGATCCTTTGATATGCTTGACCACCATAACAAATTAAATAACTCCATTCCTTATGCCTACATCTTAGGCAGTGTGAGCGACTGCATGATTATTTGTATAATAGCTACATGCTTGTCAGTGTTAGTAGTGCACTATCACACTTGCCAGTATTGTTTTGCTTTCATTTACTGAGCATATTATTTGTTCCATTCTTTTGTATTAATAAACATCCTAGCAGGCTCCATATCTACCTCAATAAGCTGTTTAGAACTTGCAAACTACCAGTAGAATCTGGTAATCTAATAATAGAAATAATCTTTTAAAAGAAGCCCTTTCTTCATCCTGTAAATCTTACATAGATTCATAGGTTTATAGGTAAATACTAGGCAATCAGTCTACAGAGCACTGTAAGACTAGCCAATAAATCATTTCCAAAAGTTCCCTCCAATCTCAAGAATGGCAACATATGATAGACAAGGGAGAATATGAGGCTGCCCTTTCATTTATCTATGTTTTCTTTGAAGTCAGCAAGTGTGGTATTCATATATTAGAAATTTGTTCAAGAGGTCAGGGATACAGTGGGATTTGAAAACACCATGCCGATGTGTCTCAGTTATCTGTTGACAAATGTTTAACTCTTTTATCTGGGTATTTATGCAATACAACATAGGAACAGGAGGTCAAAGAAGGTTGGGCCTTTCATGGCTCCATTGTCTAGACACAGTACCTCATGGATGAGTCTAACAGAGATAGTACTTCCAGCAGCTTCTAAATGAAGAAAACCCCAAAGAAGTACTGCCCCAGACACAGACTATAAGGAAAGATGAAGGGAAGTCCATCCTAGAAGAACTAAGAACAGCACCATGGAAAATTAAGTCAGGAGAAAGCAGCAGGCTCACATGAGGCCTTGTCAGATATGATCAAGAAAGTTGGTCAAGATATGGAAAAATGACTCCACACGGTACTAATAGCAGTATGGAGGAAATGGGTTATCCATGATAACTGGAGAATAGGCATACTAGTGCCAGTGTCCTACAACAACAATGGGGACATTCACAGCTTTAGGCAGTATGGAAGTATCAAACTCCTGTAAAACTGCGTGAAAGGGATAGAGAGGATAATTGATAAATGAATATGCAGAGAAGTGGAAAAGTAAGATGGGAGATGATCATTTCAGATTCTGATCAGGATGCAGAACAAACAACCCACTATTTACAGTGAGACAGCTGATAAGAAACTAGAGATAAAGAAAATAGTCCAACTAGAGATGAGGAAACTAGTACAACTAGGCATTCCTAGACATGGAAAAAGAATATGAGAAGTTCCCCAGAAAGCTGATATGGGCAGTCTTGTAATGGCTGGATGTGCCAAAAACAATGATATAATTAGTATCTACATTGTATGTACAAAGACCCAATGACACAAATTTAAGATGAAAACTTAATCTTTGACCAACACATACACAATAATGTCAGAAAGACCTACCAAAAACTTGACACTCTGTATAGACAAAAACACTTTCTAAACCCTTCCACTAAGCAATCTCTCGCCTCTACTTTCCTACTACCATCTCTATTATATGGCACCCCACTCCTCACCAATTTACAATCCTCCCTAGAAAGTAAAATGGAAACCTGTTATAATAAAATCACCAAATCTGTAACTAATGCTACATATTCCTCCCATCACTGTTGCTCGCTACACACACTCAAATGTATTGAACTACCACAGTACTTTACCTACCAACAATCAACTACAGATCACAAAATAATCAACTAACCTTTTGACTGCCCATTACTCTGTTCCATTCTAACACTATACCATCCAAATAGACCCCTTATTTCTGAAAATCAAACTCTACTGCTTATTCAAAACCCCAAGCTCTTGGCTGGCCAAATGCTTTACTCCTTCTGTATAGCCCAGCTTTGGAATCACTTCCATCGCCACTCAGATCCACTAAGGATGCTAGCTCCTTCAAAAAGGCCCTTCACCGACATCTATCTACTGACTTGCACTTTTCGTGCTCTAGATCCCAACCTCACATAACCTGATCTTTCTCATACTACCACTTCTCACAGGGTTCATATTATATGATTGAATGCTAGAAATAGTGAACAATCTATTATCGAACCCAAATGCATGAAACCACAAAATGTTGAATGAACGGATAAAAAAAATGTATAGGCTGTGCCCCCCACACCCTCACCTTAAATATACCAACTCCAAGATCGCACCACAGTGAAGAAAACAGCAAAGTCCAGAGAATGGCCCAGCAATTTTTTTTTCCCTGGGAAAAAATTCACTGATCCATTCCTTCAATATTCTGTGGTTTCGTGCATTTGGGTTTCACAAATGAGTGTTCGCTATTTCTAGCGTTCGATCATGTAATAGGAATCTCTTCTCGCATACTTCAATAACTGTTTCACTATCAACCTCAGATTTTCAACTCTTATTTCTTTCTATTTCATTCATTTTCTCTTCTATCTACACAAATACAGCCCACTGTATATATTTCATTTTTGACAGTATGCTGCAAACTCCTACTGTCTATCTAGTCACTGTATATTGCTATTGACTCTTACCCAAGTGCTTGTGTTATTAAGTCTGTAAAAACTTTTTAATGATTACATTTTGCCATCTTTTGTTAATTCTAGTCCTGAAATTATTTCAATTCTGTAATGTCATGTTTATTGAAGATTTTCTCCCCACGTCTCCACCAAAAATGGGCTCATTCTGGCCTAGTGGAAGTTCCTGGTAAACAAATGCAAATAAATAAGTAAGTAAGTAAATAAATAAATAAATACAGTTTCCAGATTCATAGAGGGGCACCCAGTTTGAGAACACTGCTGTTTGCACTGGTGATGTACTGCATTAGAAAACAGATTGGACATATCAACAAAGTTTTTGCATGCAGATGATGTGGCATTACAGAAATACCCTGAACAAGAACTTCAGTGAATGATGGAGGAAGGTAATGCAAAAAAGATACATGGAATGAAACTGATTACAGATACGACAGTTGTAATAGCAGCAAATGTGGGCAATCAGAATATGCCTAGCAGTGAGACAGAAGGGAAAAAATGGAATGAGTTAAGAGCTTCATGTAGCTTGGATGGGTGGTTGAGGAGAAGGGAAGTCTGAATGATGATTTAAAATCTAGAATCAGAGGGGCTGCAGCCAACTGGCAAAGAGCGTCAGGGGTAATGTGCATGACAGAAGAATGCCAAAGCAGCTGTAAAATAAGGTGCACAAAATAGTCGTGCAACCAGTACTACAATATAGTACAGAAACCTGGGTAGTGAAGGCAGAGCAACTGAGGAAGCTAGAGGTAATGGAGGTGAAGTGCCTGAGGTGGGTGGTAGGATGCACACCATGGGACAGATGAAGAAATAAGTACACCAGAGCAGAAGCCCAAATAGCTCCAATAACAGAAAAGGTAAAAAGAATAGATTATGGTGGTTCTGGCATTTGTGCAGGAAAGCAGAAGACAATCTAGGGAAAGAAGATTTGGGACAAACAGGAAAAATTCAAGAGGAAACAAGAGTGTCCACAATAAGATGGGTGGATTATGTAAGAGAGGATCTGTGACTGTCAAGTATGACTTTAGAAGATGGTAGGAAACTAGCACTGAATCGACAGAGGTGGTGATAGTTGACATGAAACCCCAAGCCCATTTAGAAAACTGGAAAAGCAGGGTTAATTATCATGATGATGATGAAGATGATGGTGACCGATATTAAGAATGGGACCATATTCAGGCTTAGACAAAGGATATATAAGAAATGAAAAGAAAAAATATATATGAGCTCAAAGTAAATGTATAATAAAATCACTGTCCTGTTTTCAGCAGAGGCCCTGGGAGAAATGCTCCAGATAGTAATATGTAGGATATATACAGGTGAGGGAGAGAAGAGGGAAGGAGAAAAAAAATGGGGAAACATGAATGAGAAGAGATAAAAGGCATGAGAGAAGAAAGGTGGACAATTGAAGAGTGGCTGCGTAACAGTGTGGGTAGGAGTACTGGACAGGTAGAAGAATAACAGGCGTAGAGATCTTAATGATATACAGAAATGGAGTATCAGGGGCTTTTAGGAGATCATCCTTAGGGCTACTATTGTTCCTCATAATGTAAGATTTCACTGATGTAAATAACAAAAACATTCACCACATAACATAAACATTCTGCACTTTCTAGTCCGGCTCATAATGTCTGAGATTTCAGTGTTGTAAATAAACATTCAGCCTTTAACAAAAAGCATTCTGCACTTACTCTGTGAGTATTATACTGTAAAAAGCATGTTAAACAAGCTTGTATATATGTGTATTTTATGCAGTATATTACAACACATCCAAACCTTGTACGATAGCAGTTTTTACTTGATTATTATCATTACATTTGATTGCACTTAGCAAATAACATGATTTTCTTTTAATTACTGCTGTTGTATTTCTTACACTGTCCATACTTATTGTCCACAGTTTAAGACTGTTGATTTACATCACTGGTTCTTTGCAGTCCTGTAGTAATTGCTGAAATTTATCCGTGTGGATCATTCCTCTACCTCGGTCAGCAAACTAAATCAAATAAATTCTCTAGCATCTTGTATCTCTTTTCAGAGGTATGATCTCCTTTCAGTGTGTTGCTGAGCATCTTCTTTTCTCTTTGATTATAAATGTCTTACTTTTCTGCACTGATAAACCTGCCCTCCTGTACTTCTATAATTCCAGAATTACACACACAGACGTGCACATGAACGTACACACACGCGCACACACGCGCGCGTGCATGCACATGCACGTGCACAGAAAATTGATACTAAGGTTTTTGACAAGTATTAAGATAACAAAGTCCCTAGAGATGACTCACTGACATGGGGAGAACATGTAAGTAGTATAGGATAAGCTCCAGACGTTAGTGCTGTGAAGCATACATCTTAACCCTGAATCACAACATTGATCTTATAACAAAACCCAGCTAGTGAAGGATCTGAATAGCTGTATACTTTTGTTGCACATTGCTGCTCCAACATTTGTAACTTGATTGTTCCTTGCCTATTTTATTTCTTTTTAACTTCCTCCATATTAAAATATTTTCATTTTTCCTTATATAGCTGTTTCAGAGACTAAATGATGTTTTTATTTTATTTTCATTCTCATGGATATTCTTTCTGCAGCACATTACTGTTCTCTTCTTTTTCTACTCCAGCTTACATGCACTATCCATTATTTGCAGCTAGTAATGTTCCCACCACACCCCATCCATGATTTCCTTTCATTTTTAAAGATCACAAATAGCAAGACTTAATTCAACACTTTGCCGTTTATGTTGGAAGAGCAAGCAAATGTGGCCATTTTATTTTTTAGTACCTTAACAAATGTCTCCCCACTGCATTTTCTTTCCTCATGCTCCTCTGTGGATTACTTTTGGTAGCACCTGCAATTAAAATTAAGGCCAGACAGGATGATGGCACAGTGGGTAATGTTGCTTCCTCTAAATTCTTTGCTTTATGGAGGATTTCTTTGTCTCTAGTTGTCTACATATTCTCCATTGGACAACATAGTTTTAGTTATTGTGATTTTCCCTCAGATAAGTTCCAATAATTTCAGAAAACTGTCATTTGTTTTCAGTGTGGTGTTTTTCTCCTTTGGATGCCCAGTAAAGTCTCTCTTTTTTTTCCATTTGCAGTTCAGATCTTGTAGCTTAGTTCATGACTGATGAGGAACTGTAATGATTATAAAACTTGTTTATAAAAGAATTAAAATTAAATAAATGTGAAATGTAAACTGAAGATGCAATTAATAGGATTCCATGACTATAAACCTTTAACATGTAAACCTTTTATGTTGAGCGGTTGAACATAGCTTCTTGATATTGTCAATTGTTTACCAAGTTAACCATTTTTATTTATTACCATATGCAAAACAGAAAATTTTAACATTTCAAAATTGTGAAGTCAGAAATCATCTGTATGTAGCATTCTGGCACCCTGAGTAGCTTCCATTAATTCTAAATGGTGCAGGTGAGAAACAGGAACAAACAAACAAAAAAAAATCTCAGAGATATGAAGTGCAAAGTAGAGAAACAAAACTCTTACTATTATTGTAGCAAGCTACTTGCTTCATCTCCTTGCTACAGCTGCAAGAAAAACAGTTTTGACATTGATTTATGAAGCTATAATGTTTTCCAGACTTATGAGTACCCATTTTGCACTCACACTCCATCGACACGTGCTGATCAAGTTTGCTAGCAGCATGTGCCCGAGGCAGTGGGCCCACTGACACTAACCTAGCTAGGGTACTGTCAGAATCGCTTCTGTAGTCTATAGATTCGTTAAGAGTTACAAATATTCAGACAAATCAATTTGTATTAATTTATTTAAGGTCCAGTGTGTATCTGCATTGATTTTTATTCATTATATCCAGGTAAATCAATAGATATATCCATCCATCCACCCATGTATCCATCCACAGCCCCTTTTCCCATTTATGCACATGTGGCCAGGGTGTCAAGTCAACAGTGACAATCGTCTAGAGTCAATGTTTACACAGCTAGCTAGCTAGCCAGGTAAAAAAGCTTGGCAAAAATCTTTTCAACCACATTCCAAAATCAGAATATGAACAAAAACATTATTTCAGCTAACAATAAAACTGTGTCATTACTCATAAAGTACATATCACAGAATCTAAGCTGAGAAGATCAGCCTTTGATACATATAGACAAACTACCCAGATGTTTAAGCATCTTCATTAATAAAACACCCATATATTCATTTGAAAACAAGGGCAGGCAACTAGAATAAACAATTCATTTGAATCAAAGTTCTGGTGCATCAGAAGCCTTGGAGAAGTGAAAGAATCAGTCAGTAATTGCTTGTTTATTTAGTTTAAGCTGATAATTACTTTCAATAAATTTCTAGTCCTAAATCAATCATTTTAAGAGTTCTACACTTTCCTTCTGCTATTTTGAACTTAAACATTCTGATCTCCCGAAAAAAGCCTCAAGCAGCCAGTTACTTTTTATTTTATTATTTATAATTACAAGTCCATTAAAATATTCTTACTTACAAATGCTTCAGAAACTGTTTCTTTCTTCTTTTCTTTATGTCAGAAATCCACATAAAGCTGCCCTGAATAACAAACTACTTTAATAATTTATTCTGTCTTTCAACTTCTTCCTGGTCATTATAAATGCAGATCATTGAAACTGCAACAAACATTTCACTATCAGTCAGGCTTCCTGAATAAAGGCTCATCTTCTTGCATTTGTCTGGTTCAAAATAAAGGTCATACTGTGTCCAATTTTAAAGTTAGAACACAGAAAGGAAAAGTGAGGATACAGTTTTACAGTTTTCTGTTTTAAGAATATAGCAATGAAACTTTGCTTTAATTCATCAGGTACAAAATGTCACATACAAGGTCAAATGTATTGTAGTCTTCTATTGATTTACTTTAAGATCTCACCTTCCTCTTGTTATCCCTTTCTTGTACAATACATACACTGCATGGCTTTTATTATTAAAAGCTGCAGTCACAGCTCTAGTTTTCGCAAGAAAAAATAACTTTCAAAACCAACACTTGTTTTCCTTTGGTGATATTAGCTTTCACATTTTGGGGTATTCCCTTATCATATTTTCCACAAACACATCTTCTCTGTTTTAAACAGCTTTCAGTGTTACACTATATCCTTTCAGCTAGTTTCAACAACAAACTTTGCCATTTTAATTGAATCATTTTGCACAATGAGACCAGAAGGAATTGCAGATAGTAATCCAAGTTATACTGTCTCTAATAACCCACCCACTGGTATGTCAGTCCTGTTAGCTATAGCATTATATATCTCCTCCAGTGCAAACCAGAGACAAACAGCTGACACAGTGGAGAACAATAGTGACTTCCCATGATGGTCTCCAACCTAGTGTCCCACTGAAGTCTGAGAATGAAGTAGGTGCCCCTTGCATTTTTGTCTTTATACTATAACATCAGTCTTTGCTGAAAAGAGAATGCCCAATATGAGATGAAGATTTTTTCCAAACATATAGTATTTAAGGATATCTATGACCAATTTTACTGCCAAGTGTTCCCTATCAGTGATGGGATAATTCTTTATTACATATCTTACTCTTGACTCAAGAAAGACATGATATGTTTTTCCTCCTCTGCTACATGTTTACCTTTAGTGTACATTCACAATGAAATATTCAAAAAATGTGTACAGAAAACAGCTGTTCTGCCATAATTCATAATATTCCACTACAGCTGTAGAATGCCAGACTGCTATAGTTTCATACACTCCTAGATAAGTAATACGAAATCTTTCTGCAGACCATTGCAAGCCTGGCAATAAGCCACATTCAAAGGTGCCTCTAGTCTCCATGAAGGCAGTAGAAAGCAGAAGCAGGGAGAATATGAGACTGTCCATCCAATTATCTGCTACCTTGAAAGTTCCAAGAATGCTTGATATGCAGTGTACATTTGTTCCAGAGGCCGGGATATGTTAGGATACCAATCTATCCTGCCAACCTCTATTACTGGTATGCTTAAAGATTTAGTTCTTTAACTTTGTGTTTGTGGAGCAGTTTGCACTATGATTAAATAGAAGGTCAAATATGGGTGGATATTTCCTGGCCCGAAAGGCTAAACACAGATTCCTATGGATGAGTATACAAGAAACAGAGTATAAAGAGAGGACTACCAGTCTGACCTCATTACTAAGATTTTTTTTTACACTTTTTTTGTTTTAGTTAGGAAGCACTGAAGTATTTCAAGTTAAGTTATGTGTTTGCACAAATATCTGCCAAAAGGAGATTTATATTTAATAATCAGTCTGATGAGATATGAGCAAAGTGGAATTAGAGATTTTTTGTATGCAAATGATCTCACTATATCTCTGTAAATCTGCTGATATAACACCTATTTTCCCTTTCATATTTTACTATGGTAAAAACAACATGTATATGAAAATAAAGTAGATATTTACCATAAGCTAAAGTTTATGTTTTAAATGTATGTATAAGTTAGCTGGGATTATCAGAACTGCCTTTTTATTGGTATCCTTAAACTCCAGTTGGTTGTACTATTCTTAGTATGAATAATGCTTTGTTCTTCCCAATCTCTGTCAGACAGCATTGTTATCTTGCTTAGGACTGCACATTTAATAGTAGAAATATACCCATCTTGTTTGTGTTTAATGACATTCATGCTATTTTTTCTTTATGAAAATACATTCAACCTTTTGAATTCAGCTTTTGAATAATCCTGCATACCTGTTTAGGTTAGTGTTTCTGTTGCTTCATAAGGCATATAACGGTGACCTGGTTAAGTCCATTGAGATGTCTTCTACTGGAAAATCCTGTGTGACATAATTAACTTCTTGACTTACTTTTGTAAATTGACTTCATAAATCCAGGTGTCTGGTGTTCATGATCTGCGCCATTGTCTGTGATGGGATAAGATTCTGTTCTGTCATCATGCTTTGAAACTGGTCATACTCAATGGCCTATTTTGCATATCTCTGCAGCTATGATACTGGTAGCCTACTTTCCTCTGTAAATGGTGATGATCATTTCTCAAACTATAACATTGCTAGGCCATCACTTTCTGTAAATGGCCATGTCATTATATTGAACTACCTATTCATTCAATTGAGTATCAGGATAGAGCACTGAGCAAAATGGGCATATTTCAATCTCAGCCAGAGAAATATACATGACAGCAGACAAGCAAGTTAGCAATAAGTGTTATGAATACATACAAAACATTGTGTGAAAATAGTAATGAATTAATAACAGTGATAATAATAAAGTACATAGTACAGGCAACAATATGAAGGGATGGTTGTAGTATGGAGTGAAGGAGAAGAAGAGAGGGTATTAATAAAGGAATAGAGCACACGGTGTAAATGATAGCAAAAGTAAGGTAAAGACACACAGAAATTAACTATATACAATATATACAATATGGAAGAGATGTCATATATTAGTGCAGGGGAAATCATGTGAGAAAGACAAAAGTGCTTCACTGGTGAATGAGAGATTAGGGGATTAGTTCATGTGTCCAGAGGGAAAGCATTTGTAAATTGACTAAGACTTAAGATGATCCATAAGCTGAGCACAAAACAATGAGTATGGCATGAGTTCTTTAATATTAGTAAGAAGGGGTTTGCAGACTTTGGGCCTAGGCTGGAGAACTTATGGTTTGTCTAATGGCATCTGGGTCTGGGACTTTGAAGAAGTGGATTAGATTGGTTAAGACTTCTTAGATTGTAACTGGGGGGATTATCTGAAGACTATGGAGGCAAAGAAAGGACAGGATTGTTCTTTCAGGAACTTGGAGAGTTGGGATACAAGAAGCAGGTTGTCCCTTTATTGGACAGGTAGTCAATGGGCTTTATTAAGCATGACACATTGACCTTTGTTTCTATGGAAGAGGTTAATGAAATGGCAGATAAAATTGCTTATAGTTTGGATTGTAAGAGTTGTTTTTTCTTGGAGTTTCTTGCAACCAGTAGAAGTCCATGGCTCTAGTGAGAAGGCCTTTGTCCATAGACAGGAGGATGCTATCAGTAAATGTCCAGAGTGCTGTAGATCTTCTGCAACCAGCCCTATAGCCATGCTATATTGATGATATTACATGATATTGGGAGATGTGATGGGTAATCTGATTGCAAACCAATTTTTCAAGGATTTTACCAAATATGGGAAGACTGGAGATGGGATGGATGTCAATGGTCTGGGATGCATTAGATTATTTGGGAAGGGTATTAGCAATGTCTATTTTCCAGATATCAGGCATGATGTTTTGAGTTAGGCAGAGATTATAAATGTGAAGAAGGAGTAGGACTATAAAGTTCTTACATAGGAATAAGAACCATGAGAGAAGATTGTCAGGATCAGCAGGTGAATTAGTTTTTAGTTCTTCAAGTAGTAGTACCATAGTGTTTAGCTTTAATAGCTTTGAAATAGGAAGTGGGAATGTAGGGGGGAAGAGACAGGTCAGAGGGAGAGGCAGGATTAATAACGGAATCAGGGATGGAAAGTGTACTGTGGTAGAAACTGAAACCAGCTGCTGTGAGATGAGATGAATCCCTACATCACTCGATGGGTTGCCAACTGGCTTACTGACAGAACCCAGACTGTAAAAGTAGCCGACTCCAAATCCAGCTCCAGACAAGTCACAAGTGAAGTACCTCAGGGTTCAGTCCTGAGACCACTCTTGCTTTTCATCTACTTCTCTGAAGTACAGGCCAACACTAAGGGACTCTGGCTAACAAAGTTCGCAGATGACTGCAAACTGTGAGCATTACAGAATCCCCAAATGATGTGGATATTCTACAAAAAGGCCTTACAGAAACAGATGCCTGGTGCCAGAACCATGGGCTCAAGCTTAATGCCAAGAAATGTATAGTTATCCCCTTCAGAAAAAAACATGTTCCCATGAATTACCACATAGGTGGCAGTACACTAAACATGAAAAGTGTGATGAGATATTTAGGGACACAGGTAGACAGTGGTCTCACCTTCGATAACCACATTGCCACAACAGTCAAGAAATCCTTCTATGTGGCACACCTCATCACTAAGGGCTTTTCATCCAGAAAAAAGGAGGTCATTGTCCCACTGTACTCATCCCTCATTAGACCCATTATAGAGTATAACGCCGGTTGGTATGTACCTCACAATCCATCTGCAACAGCTGGAAAGGCCACAGAAATACCTCACTAAAAGAATCACAGGCCTAAAGCAGATGCCATATGCTGACCATCTAAAAAAACTCCAGCTATACTCTGGCATATCGTCTACTCAGAGGAGATCTCTGCTTAACATACAAGGCCATGTCAAACCCTGAGTTGTTGGACATGCTCCACTTAAAGAAATCCCAATCCCTCAGAGCCACAAGCTTCATGGATCTAAACCTTGTCATCACAATAAACAAAACATGCAGGAGGGATAGGTTCCTGACCCAGAGACTCCCCATACTCTGGAATAGACTGCCCATACATGTCAAGCAGAATGCCTCCTTGGCCGTCTTCAAAAGGAGCCTTGATGATTGGATGGGAAATAGGAAATTCACCCCGGGGGATCATGTCAGTCACCTTGCTAGACAGGGGTCCAGGGAAGTAAATATTGTAGGAAGAAATATCCAGGGAATTGTTATGGCTAGGCTTGTATAGGCCCTAGGGCCAATAGCCTAGTACCAACCTATGAACCTATGAGGGGGGAGTGGGTGTTTGCTGGATTAGAATGGTCTGTCAAGTGATAGACTTCTCCCTGGAATTTTCTAGGAGAGTTGAGAAGGGATGGTTGATTCTTTTTCTTAGTGTAATTTTTATGTCACCAGATTGCCTGCTTATACAGATACCTTAGTTTAACATAACATTACCTGGAGGTTGAGGATGTGTTGTTTTTCCAAGTATGCCAGACATTGTCCCTAGGACTAAGTAGGCATTTCAGTTCACACGAGTCAGCTGATTTTTGGGAAATTTATTGAGCCATATGATTTTAGGAAAGAGTGAGTCCTGGAAATTAGTAAGAATTTGTGTGAAGATAATTCTGCATTGGCTAGGACCAGTAGAAAAAAGAATATGAGACCAGTCTACTTTGGCTAGAATTGTCTTTTGTCTGAGAATGTACGATTAGGATTTGTTCTGGAATTATATGAGGGAGTGATTTTGTTTAAGTGGTGAGAGATACTGAAGCTGATTGGACAATGGTCACTGAGAGAAAGAGATGAATGACAATTTGAGGAATAATGTTAAGTGAGTATGAGAGCAATTAAGTTTGGTCTGGTGGGTTCAGTGACCGTTTGTGTGAGTTTAAAGTAATTAACTCATTACAGCCAAGTGATGTCTCCAGGCGTTTCTGCAGTTACCTCCTACTGCTCCTCTAGGCGTCAAATATTACTTGTTCATACTTGCATTAATAATTCCAAAACCATGCTACACACAAGGTATCAGAATATTTTATCTTGAAGCATACATGATGGCAAGCACAACTATATTCATATATGAGCTCTGTCAATTAGTATTTGATAGAACTGTGAGGTGATAACTTATTTTTTTAAAGACTGAACCCACACCCACTGGGAGTTAAAGGTATACACTTAAAAGAACTCTACTGGAGGGAATGAGTTAAAAGGATTTCCAGAGTATTGTTCTTATTAGGGCAAAGAAGGTTGAGACTGAAGTCACCTAGTTGGATGAAGTTTTTGAGATTTTTTTATTGAGGAGGTAATTTCAAGCAGAGGGCTTCTAAATGTGGCCAAGTAGATAAGAGGAGGGAGGAAAGCAACAGCAAGATGAATGGGAAATTTGTTAGGGGAGGGCACTTGGGGAAATAGCCAGTTACAAAGACAGTGTGAGATAGTGTTACATTGAGTCAAGAGTTGGGCATTTATATTGCATTTAAAAACATTAGTGTTCCATCACCATGTCAAGAACCATGTTTCCCATCAAGATAATAGCTGTATCCTTGGAAGGTGTGGTGGGTAAAAAGATTATTGGGTATGAACCAAGATTCTGCTATAACTAAGTGGTCAGGATGGTGGAAGGTTTAAAATTCTTGATCGGTGTTAATTTAGACATAACATGAAAGCAATGGGCCAGGGTTAGGTAGAATGTTGCTGCAAAAGAGCAGGAGTAGTATTACTGGGATGAACTTGTAGAGGAATTTGAGTAGTTCAAGGCAGTGTCCTGTAAAGGATGGATAGTATAAGCAAGTGGGAGTGGATGTGACATGCAATGAAAAGTGAGCAAGGGAGGGGACATGGCTGAAGGGATATGCATAGCTGGGTACATGAAGAGGGATACTAAATGATAATTACAGAGATAAAAGAATTAAGGATTTTTAAGAGATGTATTAGTGGTGTATTTCTACTCAATGTGAGAGGAAACCCTATTGCTGTGGGTACAGGAAAAGTGCAAACTGACTAGACAATGTTACGCTTTAACTGCATTAAAAGGATTTGTTGTATAGTTGCTAAAAACAATAAATAAATAAATAACTTGCCTGTAATATGGAAAATTAAGCTCCTTCAGTGGTATTAAACAAGCAATTGTGTATAAAAGCACAGATGGATTTTTATGTACTATTGGTAAGCCATCTTCCTGTGTAAATGCTCATAACCTTTGCCAAACTTCATCAGTAAATTGTCATAAGTGCCATCTTATGTTAAGATACTAGAATGTTATCTACCACTGTAAAAGGCTGTGAGAATTATCTTGACCTATGATACTAATAGGCCATCTTCTACTGTAAATAGACATGATCATTAATACTTCTGTTTCCAATGAGCTAACACATAGATTTTGCATCCTCACCACTGGCAACAGTGAGGGAAGTACACAATGGGAGGATGACAAGTACACACACAGTAAAGTACAACTTCCCTTATGAGCAGAACGAGATCACAGTCAGTATGGGGCTGGTTTCTCCCTCTTCCTCCAGATCACCAATAAGACTCCCCACTGGCACAACTATAGGGTTAAGATCTCAGCAGAGGGGTAAAGGCAAGACCTCCAGCACCCTTTCTGTCCTACCAGTGCTTCGTGCCTCTGCCCAAGTAGATAACACACACACACTTTGAGATTTGATTGATATACAAACACACATACACACACACACACACACACACACACACACACACACACACACACACACACACACACACACACACACACACACCTGGGGAAGGCTGGCACAGGTTTACTAGCTATGCCCACTTCTAAGCAGACTATAAGGTAGTTATCACTGCCACCAACACCTACTTATCAGCTACTTAAAGGCCCTTACAAAGGGTGAGAAATCCTACTGTGTAATGTTACTATTATCCTCCATGGAAAGGTTGAGCTGTCCATTTTCTGAGAGTTGTACATCTCCACGGCCAGTCTGATTGTCCTCCTGGTTGCTATTCTGCAATGCAGCTGTGATTAAAGCTGCAATCATCTTCTTTAGTCAGGTTAGCATGCACCAGTCCTTTAGCCTGGCACATCTCAGTCAACTGGCTCCTTGTCAGCTTACCATACTCCTCTGCTGAGATGCTTGCGTGCTCTCCCTGTCTGACAAGCTAACAAAAAAATTAAAAAATAAAACAATTGTGATATGAACTCTGAATGTTCACTGTAAGGCTGATTGACAGGACAAACACCTTCAGTGACCACTGTACACAGGCTACAGGAATTCAATATCCACATCAATACAAGCCAATTAGCATGTGATGTGGCTATCTCACCACTATCACCTAATTAATATGTGATGTGGGTACCCCACCACTGTCAACAATTAATATGTGATGCCCCTTCACTGGCCCAGTAATCAAGGAGCCTCAATCCTCACCATTGGCAACAGTAAGGGAAGTACACAATGGGAGGATGACAAGTGCACACACAGTAAAGTACAATTTCCCTTAAGAGCACACAGAGATTACAGTCAGTCTGGGCATGGTTTCTGCCTCTTTCTCCAGATCTCCAATAAGACTCCCCACTGGCACAGCTATAGGATTACGATCTCAGCTGTGGGGTCAAACCAAGAACTCTAGCACCCTTTCTGTCCAACCAGTGCTTGGTGTCCCTGTCCAAGTAGCTGACACATACACACACTTTGAGATTGAATCTAGCTTTGTTTGTATAACTTGAGCACTAATCCAGGCATTCTTTAAAGTATTCAGTTGTATTTATTACTGCTGGTAGTAACTTGATTAAAGTGTAGCTATCATTTCTAAGTCTTTTGGATTAAGCACTTGGGCTTCAGACCAGTTGTTTTACATTAGGAAGGTTTGTGGCCTGCACTGTGGTGGCAGGACAGGTAGCTTACATCCTTCTAAGTTGGGAACTGCTGATTGAGAGCTCAGTGTCTGTTATTCTAAAAGTGTATTAGTTCTGGTTTAAGCACCTAGGCTTCAGGCCAGTTATTTTATGTTAAGAAGGATTGCGGTCTGCACTCTTGTGGGAGGAGAGGCTGGACTCTGCCCTTCTGAGCAGGGAATTTCTGGTTAGAGGCTTATAGTGCCTGCATATTCTAACTGTTTCTTACTGAAATTGGTACACCTTGTTTGCTGTAGCATAGACTAGATCCAGGCCTGCTGAATCTAGCTTTATTTGTATGCTTGTTGTTTGTTTATTTCCTGAAACGCTAATTCCACCTAAAACGTGGCCTTTTAGCACTTCTGTGGATCCCTAGTGATATCTGCATTGCTTACTGTACTTATTTCCTTGTTTCACTTGAAAGAAAGTTACTGTTTGTCATTTTGCATTTAAGTTACCTGTAACACATTGCATTTAAGTTACCTGGCACTTGCTCACTAAAGCAATTATATAAGTCAGCTCTAAAAATTAAAAGCACTACACCCTCACAAACTCCCTTGAGTACCTTGTTCCCCATTGGCCCTTTTTTCAATTATAAAGGAATTCCCAATACTATTCTAGCATGTCCAAAGGTCAGTTGTCAATCTCCTCTCCGGTCCAGCTGGTGAATCTGGGAATCTTGAGGCAATGTTACAACTGCCTCATGTACCCAGACAACCCTCTCCTCCTCCCAACAAATTCCAACACATGTGAGAGATGCAACCATATAGCCAAACTGGAGGCTAAGCTCTCTCAACTCAGTACTGGCGTAACCAGTCAGGAGGAGAAGGAAACCACACTCACTACAATTCCAGTCTCACATAGACCTACCACGACAACAAACCAAACACATAAACACACAAAAACATACTGAGGCTCTAAATAAAAATCTGCCTAAGCAGCAGAGACCTCCAAAGCAGACACCCAAGCAACCGCTACCCCAAAACAAAACACGTGCAACACATAGCTCACAAAGCCAGTGTGCCGAACAGTCACAGCCCTTAAGGCTAAACAACACACCTGATACACTTGTAATAGGTGACTCTATCATCAGGCACACTGACGTCCCGCTCACCAGGCTGAACAAGGAGAAGGTCACGGTGAGCTGCCTGTCGGGTGCTAGGATCCGCCACATAACACAAGCACTCAGGTCACTCCAAGGCAAGTACAAATATGACTCAGTCATTGTCCATGCTGGTGTGAATGACCTGAGACGTACCTCCCTGGGCTACATGAAAAGAGACATAGAGGAGCTCTCTGAGCATGTATCCCAGGCCGGTATGACCCTGACCTTGAGTAGCATCTTACCCTCACCAAGAATGATGCCACAATATGAAGACAAGATGATCAATTTCAACAATTGGCTTAAGTGTTGGTGTCATTCAAAGGGGATCCAATGCCTGTCAGCCTGGGATGACATGCTCGACAAGCCACGATGCTTCGCTAGGGATGGCTTGCACCTGTCACACCTGGGCTTTCGGATATTGGCAAAGGCTCTTGCTACCCCCATAGTGCCTTTTTAGGCAAGGCTCAAAAGACAAACCCACCTCCATAGGTATCACAAGGGATAAGAAACTAAGAGTAATGCTACTCAATGCCAGAAGTCTAAACCTCAAGATGCACTCACTCGAAACTCTCCTTAGCATGGAGAACATCGATATCTGTGCAGTAACAGAAACCTGGTTCAAGGCTCCCGAGAGCACCCCAGCACTACCAGGTTATACCTCATACCATGCTTTTCGGCCCCAAACTTGGACCGAACCACAAAAGGAGGGGGAGTATCAATATTCGTCAAAGATACCCACACCTCCAGGTTGGTGGCACAGCATGAAGCATCAGAGACTATCCATGTGCAACTAACTGTGGGTAAAACTGCCTTCCAGTTTATAGCCTGCTACAGACCACCCTCCCAAACACAGGAACCCCACTTGGCCTTCCTGAGAATACTGGAAAATATGAAGGTCTCTCCAAACACCATTATATTGGGCGACTTCAACTACCCAAACATAGACTGGGAGCATTACTCTAGCTCCAACACCCTAGCCCAAAGGTTCCTAGAATTTATAAACTCAAATGCTATGGAACAACTTGTTACCACTCCCACAAGAGGGGAAAACATACTGGACCTGATCATCATCAACATGGGGACACTATGCTCCAGACCAGAAGTGTATCCCTCACTGGTAAGATCAGACCATAAACTAATCTCACTGGATATTCACATCCCGACCCCACCCACTGCCCAGAAAACCACAGTGAAAAACTTCTCTAAAGCAAATTTCACATGCCTCAAAACCGAGGCGAAATCCTTGAAAGCCCCCAGGCCTGTGGAAAATATGGCCCAGACCGCAGAATCCTTTATAAACGCATTCTATGAACACCTTCAGGAATGCATGGATAATGCAATCCCAAATAAAACCAAGACCCAATCCTCCAAAGGCAGACGTCCTGTCTGGTGGACCCCAGCCATAAAGAAACTATACAATAGAAGGAGGAAGCTACTACATGATAGAGCAAAATCCCAAAAAGGGAAGGCATCTCTGATCAGTATTAGCAAAAAACTACGGGCACTCATAAAATCGTCTAAGGCCAGCTTCGAGAGAAAAATTGCACAGGACACTAAGGATAATCACAAGGCTTTCTTTAGTTATGTTAGGAACCTGGGTGGGAATTCCCAGATATGCTCAGAATTAGTCCAAAATGACAAAAAATACACTGAGCCCACAGACATTGCCAACATCCTAGCTGACAGGTTCAGTGCAAACTTCTCCCCCCTCTCCCCACCAAAAGGACAAATATCTATCCCAACAGAGTGCTGCCCCCCTGACATCTCAGATGCTCAGGTAAGAGCCACCCTCTCCAAAGCAAAAACACAGCATCAATGGGACCAGATGGTGTCCCGGCTGCGTCCTACATGAACTCCAAGAAGAGCTAAACCCAAACATAAAACTACTGTTCAATCTTAGCCTTACTACAGGATATGTACCCAAAGAGTGGCGTACAGCAACAGTGGTCCCTCTCCACAAAGGTGGTGCCTCAACGGATCCTGGAAACTATCGCCCCATAAGCCTGACTAGCTTGGTCTGCAAAGCTATGGAAAGGATCATCATGGACCTCATAAATAAAGATATTGGGGACCTACAGACACTAGATCCTACCCAGTTTGGCTTTGTTAAGGGCAGATCCTGCCTGTTAAACCTGGCTGATTTCTTTGAAACAGTTACCAAGGCCATTGACAAGGGGAAGGTGGTCCACACAGCCTACCTGGACCTCGCAAAAGCCTTCGATATAATACCCCACTCGGGCATTATAGATAAGCTCACCAGCTTAAATATAAACCCCTATGTCACTAGATGGGTTGCAAACTGGCTCAAGGACAGAACCCACATGGTTAGAATTGCTGGAGCCATGTCAGACTCCAAACCAGTTACAAGTGGCATCCCACAAGGTTCAGTCCTGGGACCTCTCTTGTTCGGTATATATTTCTCGGTACAGGCCAACACGAAGGACTGTGGCTGACCAAGTTCGCAGATGACTGCAAACTGGGTGCCATAATCAACTCTCCAGCCGACACAAGCATCCTCCAAAAGGGCCTCATAGAAACAGACAACTGGTGCCAGAGCCATGGCCTCAAGCTAAACACCAAAAAGTGTATAGTCATCCCCTTTGGCAAAAACAAAGTGCCCACAAATTACCACATAGGTGGTAATCCATTAAGTACAGAAGAAGTCATTAGGGACCTGGGGACCCAAGTTGATAGCAATCTCTCATTTGACAACCACGTGGCCAAAGTGGTTAGAAAAACATTTTATATAGCCCACCTAATCATGAAGGGATTCACATCTAGATCAGGGGAGGTCATCGTACCTCTTTACTCATTCCTCATCAGGCCCATAATTGAGTACAATGCCCCTTTTGGGATGTACCTTACCAGACACCTGCAGCAACTGGAAAGACCCCAAAAGTAACTCACCAAGAGGATCAAAGGGCTCAAACAGATGCCATATGCTGCCTGGTTAAAGAAACTCCAGCTCTACTCAGTGGCATACCGCCTGCTCAGAGGCGATCTGTGCCTGACGTATAAAGCCATGTCCAACCCGGAATTAATGGACATGCTGCACCTCAGAAAATCCAAATCCCATTGAGCTACGCTCGAGAGACTTGAACCTCAGCACTGAAATAAATCGGACATGCTGGAGGGACAGATTCATAACCCAGAGGCTTCCTTCACTCTGGAATAAAATCCCAGTCCAGGTTAGGCAGAGTCCCACATTGACTCTCTTCAAGAGGAATCTTGATGAGTGGATGGGAGATCGTAGGTTTACCCCGGCTATCACTTCTGTGTCACTGTTGGACAGAGGCACAGTATACTAACCTCAAAAAAAAGGCATAGCAAAATTAATTTAAAATGGGTGGCGAAAGCCAAACACATTCTGGCTAGGCTTATAAATGCCCTAGGGCAGATAGCCTAGTATGAACCTATGAACCTATATATATATATATATATATATATATATATATATATATATATATATATATATATATATATATACACACACACACACACACACACACACACACACACACACACACACACACACACGGCCGGCACAGGTTTACTAGCTATGCCCCCTTCTGTGCAGACTATAAGGCAGTTATCACTGCCACCAACCTCTACTTATCTGCTATTTAAAGGCCCTTACAAAGGGTGACCAATCCTACTCTGTAATGTTACTATTATCCAAATGGTAAGTGTGATCAAGAGCAAGGTAATGGAGTGGCCTGTACAGTGTCACCAAATGCATATGCAAGTATACTAAGAGCTTAAATATCTCTAAACAAACCACCCACAAAGGTTGGTTTAAATATATTTTATAATAAATAATAAAAGAACAAGACAATACTCAATCAGCACAGTAACTACAGAGTTCATAATCACAGGAAATATTTTAAAACAACATTGTAGGACAGTTGCAAATAAATATAGAAAACATCTAAACTAATCTTTACTATATTCCTATATATAATCTAAGAAATTACTTTTCCCTAGTTACTTACTATTAGCAAGGCAAATGCAGATGATGATAAATGGATGTTTCTAGGTTCAAGACAAGATACAAAGATACAGTCTTTCCCTGAGTGAGTTCTTATATTACTATCAAACATTACTGCTGGGTCTACTTGGATGACATCACTTTTTGTCACCTGCCTTCAGTTCCCAGGCTAACAGATACCAACAGAATTTTATCATATCAGTGTGAGAAGTACATATCTCTCAGATGTGCAGGTGCTAGGAAGCAATAAAACACTTTACATTTTAAATTTAGTAATTAAAATTACTGTCAAGACAATAGAAAAACTTCCAGCTGTAGACATTGTGTCTGCTTGCTGCATTGAAACTGAGAGATAACACAATCGTAAAACATTTTGATTCCAACTTATTTTCTTGACGTTTTGCAAGTAAACTCTGTATGTTCCATCTTCTACTATTAAAACCTACATTTGCACAGGTATATAGCTTATATACATGTCTGTTTTTTTCCAGTAGGGTACACTGTGGTTACATTCTTGAAGCTCAGTACATAAAAAACAGTTATGTATAAGTCAGAGTAATATTCACAAATGACATAGAATCATTTACAAAATTCCAGCTAGCTGGGCTGGCAGTCTCACAATCTTGACCCATGATACTGATAGGCCATCTTCTACTGTAAATAGACATGATTAGTAACTCTTCTGTTTCAAATGAGGTAATATATACATTTTGCAGTTAATATTTTTGAGGATGAACTATGGCTGTTGATAATTGTTACCACTTTTTAAATGTATGATATACATTTGTTTGTCTTTCCTCCAACCTCACATAATTTATAATTTGCTGTATAATATGTTATAAATTACTTTTCTCTAGGTCAGCACTTTCCAGTTTGTGGTAAAACATCTCAGGTGAATTTAGCAGATGTCGGTTGTGTGAAGCACAAGGCACCAAGGAACACAATAATCATTGCTGACTTCCATAAGAAACCTCTGCCAGTGCTGCTTCTAAGTGTGCACTGGCAGTCAATTTTTGCAAACTTGAAATTGGTATATATAAGTTTGGTGGTGAGGGGCTTACATGTCTCCATGCCAAGATGTGAGGAGACATGCCTCCCCCTCCAAAAAACACTTGCTTTTGTTTGTTCTTTGTTTTGGGCACCTGGATTTGATATATCAGTTCCTTGGTGGTCTTTGTTTGCGATCCATAGCAGAATCCCCCAGTAGTATTTCCTTTTGTGTCATTCATCTCTAACACAGTTTTTTTGTTCAACAGAAACTTTGCTGCTGCAGGATGAGTGGTTGGTTGTACAACATTATTATAAATAAACAACATTATCCCTATTGTACTGTAGCAACTTATCCTATGTGCTCATTTCTTTAATCATTTCTATAAAGTTTCTATACATTTTCTATGCATCTTTTTGGCAACTGTGTTGACTCCTCTAGACATCCATCCATCCATCCATTCACCAATCTTTTAAACTTGTGAAAGTTCTGATGTTAGCAAACTAAGTAGGACATAGCATGCCCTCATACCCTCAGACGTAGTCCTGTTAGCATTGGTGATATCTTCAAGAATTTTCAGACAAGCAGCTACAATATAGATCTTTATATAATCTCTTCTGCATTTCATTGGTCCATACTAGGGCCTACTTCTGGTAGCCAGTGCTTGGCATCCTTCCTTGAGAGGCACCCAGAGAAAATCACCTCTACTGACTTCCATCAAATAAAACGAATAATGGTTCTACTTTGATATTGTCCCATACTACTGATCTCCCACAAAATTAGAATAACAACATATAAAATAACCTCTTTTCTACCACTTCTATCAATGGTATCATTTATTCTACCAGTACAAGAAAAATGTGACAATAGGTAAGGATGGGTAGCTAGATGGACATAGATTCCACAGTCATCTAAATGTTTTATCTTATGACTCAGATCTCCTTCCATTGCCACAGTATGGTGCAACAGCCACATCTTCACCCATCTTCTGAACCACCTTCTAATTCCCTCCACCATCATCCCTGAACCAGATACCACTGTTTTAAAATCTTCCACCTAATCTGTTCACTATCATTCTTCCCACCTGACTGTTCCAGAACCTAAGATGCTTCACAAATCTGAAAGGCAGTCAAGGCTTCACCCCTCTGTGCTACAATGCTGACATATCCTCTACACTTTCTGGGTAGATATGAATTTCTTTTTCAGTGCAGCATACAAAAGTCTGTGTCAGAAAGTTCACCTTGCATGTTTCAAAGTGCATGTTATGTATCATGTCCAGCATTTTAGAGTATAACATATCTGCCATCACCATTCTGAATGGATATAGTATGGTTCATTGACACGCAGCTATCCTTGCCTCAAAGCAAACCTTAGGGTGGGGCAATAGTTTACTGCACTTTTACAATTAATAAATACATATCAAAAAGCACTTGGGCCATTCATTTCTCATTGTAAAGCAGCATGTGGCATGAATAACTGTTCAGCAACTAGTTTTTGACCGCACTAAAGGAGTGAAATGGGGTTGAGAGCACAGAGATGAAAATGGGGAGCAAGCAGAGGGTAAGATACTTAGAGAGTATGTAAGGAATGTACACAGTGCTGGTGGGATATTACCACATCTAGTCACTTCTTCACAAGCTAAAATTGTTTATGTGCAAAGGATTAGAGAAATTTGAGTACTCACATTATAAATGATGTGTGACAATTATTTTGTGTGATCAAGCTGACCAAATTAGGTGTCCACATTTAGTTGAAGTAGAGAGTTATGTATGGGGTGTATTTTTTTTTTCTGCAGCACAGGTGCCTTTTTTAGAGAGAGATGGGAATATGAGGAAATGTATTTAGGAATAACAGGGGTAGTTATGAAGGGGAAGATTGGGAGCAGGTGCAGGCATGCAGAATATACATGACAGACAGGGATGGTTATGAACACAATAGAGAGGGGAACACCAAGGTTGGTGTTAGGTATGGTATTTTACAGACTCATTCCTGTCTGAAATAAACACAGTAGGAATCTAGTCCTCACCTGCAAAATGGTCACCACTGTCTCCTGTTGCAGACACATTTGGGCATTGCCAGATGGGGCAGCAATTTTGCAATAAGCTGCAAGATACTCTCCATATGACCAATGAACCCACCAAGGCCCCTCTTCATATTCGTCTCCACCAGCCCTGTCAGATCCTGGTAGGTGACATAATCATCACCTCCACTGCCACTGCTCATGATGGTTACCACTGCACCAGCTCTAAAGACAGAGCTAGCTGATGTTGATCATAGAGGATAGTGCAGGCATTGTGGAGGCAACACAGCCAGATTGTTACATAGAAGTGCTGGGTAGTGCAGGTGCTGTGGAGGCAACACTGCCAGGTTGTGAACCAGAAGTGCTGGGTAGTTCAGGTGCTGTGGAGGCAATACTGCCAGGCTGTGACACAGAAGTGCTGGGTAGTGCTGTTGTTGTGGAGGCAACACTGCCAGGTTGTGACTCAGAAGTGCTGCCACAACATCAACAAAGGGATGGGGGTATGATCCACTGTTGCTGGTCTAGCTTCCTGCGCTGGTGGTCATAAAGAAGCAGTTGTAAATGTTGCAATGCAATGGAAGTTAAAAAAGAAATAGTAGAAATGCTAGTGAGAAAGAGGGTGGAGAGAGAAATACCAAAATAAAGCATCATAAATATTTCTTTAATACTAATGACATTTTTTTTACATTATTTACAACCAGATGTAAATGTATAAGGACATTGATTACAGTTACAGTAATGGTATGATATCCAGGACTCACACAATTAAAAACATTGACCAAGAAGTGTATTTATTTTTCAAGGGGTTTATGGATAACATTTAATTAACCTTATACTGGGCCTGGCTACATGTTATTCTATAATATGACTATGGGTAGTAATAATGAATTGTAAAATGCATATCACTCTTATTTTTTGTTGCACGATATTAAATTCACATCCATAGGGCCAAATTCATTAACAACTAAACTAAGTGCTGTTATTGTGTTGGTGATGTGCCATGTTGTACATAGGATAGCATGCTATTTGTTATTCATTAAATACCTCTACACATAGTGTAAAGTCTCAAAGCAAAGGCAGATGGCAGAATATGCTAACAAAAGCATAAAAAGACAAATTGCATGCTAATTTACCAATCCAACATGGCGGAGCTATTCAGGAAGGTATAAAGCAATCATGTATACTCACTGCTCATTTTTCCCTGAACACCAAAAACCCTTTAGAATACAAGCACAATTACACTTAAAAATGTTAGGTGCTGCTGCAATCACTGTGCTGTAGGTGCAAAGGCTTTAAATCAAAGTGCTGCTGCTGTCAGACCTCAGGCAAGAATAAGGGTGCTTAGACCCAGTTTGACGTATCGTGGATTATATGACACAGAAATTGCTACGTGATATAGGGTAGACAGAGAAACACTAGAGTAACTATACAACTTCTGCTGCTCCCACCTCAAGTCCCTGTAAAATCATGGAAAACACATCCCAGTGGAAACAAAAGTATATGTTTCATTCCATATTCTAACTTCTGGCACTTTCCATAGATCCACAGAGGATATATTATGGGTGTTACAACCACCAGCTTCTAAAAGAGTATATCAGTTTTTAAATGCAATACTACAACATGCAAGACAGAGCAAGAATCATTCAGAAATTTTACACAACAGCACACCTGAAACTTGAAAATGAAACAAAAACGGCAAATACTCATGTATCTAGGCTTTTCTTAAAATGCTCACAGGGTTCTAATCCAGTGGTATGCAAAAAAGGTTTTGAAGGTTTTCTATGGCTGTAAATGTTGGCTCCAACTTTGCATAACACACTATTATCTTGCTGATAAAATAATCTGCCTGCTCCCTATTGTAAAGCCTGTCTTGTACGTCTTGCCTGAATGAACTTTGCAAAACTACAACCACCCTGCTACAGGCCCCATGAAGAGCTCAGTGTCTCTCCAACCTAACACCACTCTAAGTAATAGGCTGAAAATAACACTTTTATGTTTAACCAGACCGGTGGATACAGTGTTATATGAAAAGTGCAGTCCAGGTCTGAACTGTCTGCAAACACAAACAGCTAAAGTTAACTTTGTGCATTTGTCTACCTGTTTGAGCTAATATTCGTTATCCCCTGGACAGCACTCAGCTTTGGCTTGTAAGCAGCCCCCCCTACACACACTCACTTATCTTCCATTTCTCTTTCATTCCCTTCTGTTAGCAAACAGTATCCATAACTGATCAAATACTGTGTATGTTTGTTAACTTAATTGAGAGCTTAGTAGCCTACAGATACAATGTTATCCTATTTTTCAACCTGATAAATGGTTAAGAAATGACTTACAGCTTCACAGCAGTTATGGGTCAATTCTGATTGTTTTTCTTAAACACAAACTTGCTTGGATCCTGGCTCAAACAGCTTAGTTTGCCCTCACTGCGCTTGGGCTCACAATGCTCCCCTCCCTGCCCCCCATATCCCACCCACCCCCAGTGCCTGTAATTTAAACTTGACCAAATCACACCCACCAGAGTTCAAACCACCCAATCTTCTATAGTAATTACAACTAACCCCTCCCCTTACAAATTACTAGCTATTCCCTCACTCTTTTGCCCTTAGCTATCTTCCACTTTAGATGTAGCTCGACCAATCCCATAGCCATTCTGCTGTCCACTGTAATATAATTTCCCTAATACCACAATACTCAAACACCATTATGCTTCTAAAACCCACCTCCTTTGTACTCCTTCCTCTTCTTCTCTTCCTAACCTACCTTCACCATCTCACCAGTCCTCCAAATTCTAATCACTCTCCCTCCTTTCATATAACTTCTACATACCCCACATATGATTCCCTCCAGTAGAGCTCTTTTGAGTTTGTACCTTTAACTCCTAGTGGGCGTGGCTTCAGCATTTAAAAATTGAAGTTATCACCTTGCATTTTTAACAAATACCCATTGACAGAGGTCATATATCAATACAATTGTGTTTGCTATCATGTATGCTTCAAGATAAAATTTTCCGATACCTTGTATGTAACATGGTTTTGGAATTATTAATGCAAATATGAATAGGCAATATATGACACCTAGAGGAGCAGTAGGGTGTAACTGCAAAAACACCTGGAGACGTCACTCGGCTGTAATGAGTTAAACATCCCACAACCACTATATCCCCTCATCTCTATTTCTTCAATAGCAACTTCCTATTCCCTTATAAACTCATTTGTGTTCACTGCCTCTCATCCCCAATCCCTAACAACACTACTATAACATAACACCCAACTCTCAAACAGGACACTAAGCACTCTAAATTCCTCTTTTCCCATATTCATCAACTTGTTACCAACCTTCTCTTTGGAGACATTCACCCACACCCTGGTCCCTCTGCCTCTCTTCATTCAAACCCATCCCTTCCCTCTCCCCCCTTATCCTGCACATCCCTCTGTTTCACTACATTGAATGCTCAATGCTTATGTAACAAGATTCCAAACTTCCATGCTTAGCTCCAACATAACAACCCAGATATCCTATCCGTCACTGAAACCTGGTTAAAGCCACACATAAAAGATCCTGAAATCACTCCTCACAACTACAATATAATTAGAAATGACAGGACCCTCAAAAATGGTGGTGGAGTAGCTCTTCTCTACTCCTCCTCCCTTACAGTTACTCCCTACACCAAACCCATACTCCAATTCACCAGTGCTGAACTAACCCTGGCCCTACTCCAGATGAATAGAAACAAACACATATGTATAGCCACTCTTTACATTCCCCTAGGAGACATTATCCCTATTTTTGAGGATATCCTCTCCTGGTTCTCCTCTAACAATACCAATCAGACCATAATCCTCGGTGACGTTAATATTAATTGGACCTCTATTCAATCTCCTACTTCTCCACACAACATAAATTTATACAACTTCTCACAACTAATAAACTCTACTGCCAGGCCCTCGAAACACTTCTCCTCCGGTATTACTCTTGACTGGATTCTTGTTTCCCACCCCCAATACATCTCTGACAGTGGCATCCTACCTGATACTCTTAGTGATCATCTTCCCTCTTTTGCTAGTCGCCTTTCCTCCTCCTTACAACTATCCCACACTTATATCTCCTCCCGCTCTCTCAAAAACTTCAACCCTGAAACCTTCTCCAGGTCTCTAAAACACATAAACTGGAGTCCTCTAAAAGCCCTTTCCCTAGAAAATGCAGTAGCCTACTTTAATACTGCATTTTTAGACCTTTAAAATATCCATGCTTCCTCCAGAAACAAAATAATTAAAAGTAAATCTGTCCCATGGTTAAGAAAAGAAACTACAACCATTATGCATCTCCATGACAAAGCCTGGAAACATTACCAGAAAAATAAAACCCATACCACCATGACTGAATACAAGCTACTACGCAACAAAGTAAAAACACTTATTGTAGCCGATCGCAAATCCTATTTCTCCACCCTTCAAAATAACCACAAGACCAACCCCAAAAAATTCTGCAATGGCATCTCCACCCTCCTCAATCCTGGCAAAAGAGACAGCCCCTGCCCTGACCTAAATGTACCAGAACTCTCCTTAGCCATCCAATTTAACTCCTTTATTGATTCTATAGCCAAACTAACTACTTCCTTCCCCAACAAAGTTTTACTTCCACCTCCTCCTATCTCTCCCTCCACTTCACTACCACCTCCCAACCCCCTTCCTTCACTATCAAATCCATTCCTATCTCCACCATAAAAAACTCCTTCAGAAACTGAAACATGCCCAAATGCCCCTGACCTTCCTTCTTACTTCCTCAAAATTGCTGCTGATGCCATCACCTTTCCCATCTCCATTCTAATAAACTGTTCAAATCAAGAAAACTATGTACCCCTACTCTGGAAAAAGGCCTATATCATTCCCCTTCACAAAGCAGGTAATAACAACAACATTCCCAATTTCCGGCCAATCAGTATCACAAGTCTGCTCAATCCTCCAGGCAAACACCTACTATCCTTTTCTCTAGCTCGCCTCTGGAACTCCCTGCCACCTCTTATTCATACTACTGACATCCACTCTGCCTTTAAGACCCTGCTTCATTCCCATCTCAAAAACCTCTGGGAATGTTCCTTCTCTCATCCCAAATGACTCACCTCTTTTTCCCCCACTTCTCACACTCCTTTACTTCTCTCTTCTCTTCATCATACAGAGCTTCTCTGACTACTACCATCTTCATTTCTGCCATTTACTTCTACTCCTGCTCTATTTTTTTTCTTTCTTTTTCTTATTGTCCCTCCCATCTTATATTCAACAATTAGCACCTCTTATCTCCCATCCTACTTTAACTCTGCTAAGATTTCATTTCATATAAAACTGTAATGCCTACCCTGTGTTATTTCACATTCTAACAAATTTATTTATTTACTTATTTATTTTATTTTACATTTGTTGACCGGGATAGTCCAACTGGATGCATGTCCATTTTCAGCGGAGGCCCGGGGAGAAAAGCTCCAAGGGTAAGCAGATACAGCATTACATAATACCAGCATTACATATTACAAACAGGCTATTTACAGAGATTACATAAGTAAGCAAGCTAAACAAGTTCCACAGGTTACAGTTAATCCTGAGCACAAGTCAGGATTAAATTAAATTACACAGTAAACTGGTTAACAGATTTTTACACATTCTAGAGAGAGTTAGCCAGGCTTGATACATTGACATAGCCAGTTAAGTGACAAATGTTGTTTGAGTCTAGTTTTAAATTGACTTAAGGTGGAAAGTAAGGTAATATCAGCTGAAAGAGAGTTCCAGGATCTACTTACAGAGTTTGCAAAGAGAGAATCACCAGCTGTGTTATTAATTTTGCTAGTCTGAATTAGTAGTTTGTTAGAGGATCGAAGTGGTCTAGGATTGTTATAGGGGGTGATAATATTTTTAAGTGCAGGAGTATTGTCTGGATTATAGAGGATTTTATAGGCCATAATCAGTTGGTTATACTGGATTAGGCTGGGTAGTTCAAGCCACCCAAGCTGATTTAGATTGATGCAATGATGTGTCCTAAAAGGCAGCCCAGTGGCAAACCTGGCAATGTGGTTGTAGCAAATTGAGAGTTTGTTAAGGACAGTCTTGTTTAAATTCGAGAGTAGATGGGATGTATACAGAAGGGTTAAAAGAAGGTGAGAGCGAGCTATGGCAATTTTAGCTGGAGGGGTTAGGAAGGCTTTTATTCTGTTAAGTGACCCTAGTTTATTATTGATGGTTTTGATAGTTTGGTTAACATGTAGCTCAAATTTTAGATTATTGTCTATGATGACACCTAATAGTTTTGTAGATGGGTCAGGGGAGATTATTGTGCCATCATTCGATTTTATGGTAAAGGTGAAAGCGGTAGACCTACGTGTTGGTGAAAATAACAGCATTTTAGTTTTTTTGGGATTTAGGATCAGACAATGTTCAGAAAGCCAGTTTTCTATTGTATTAAAGGTGGTCTGGGTAGCTGACCATAACTCTACTGGAGATGTGGCTGAGCAAATCAGAGTAGAGTCATCAGCATATTGGATACAGCTGACTTTTGGGATGACAGTATAAAGGTTGTTAATGAAGATGGAGAACAGCAAGGGTCCTAGTATAGAGCCTTGTGGTACTCCAAGGGTGTTAGGTAGAAGGTTAGAGAGTTTGTTCTGCCAGAGGACAGCCTGCTGTCGACCATTCAGGTAGGACTGAAACCATTGGAGGGCTCCAGTATCTAGACAGAATGTTTGCAGGGTGTGGTTTAAAAGTTGGTGATCAACCATATCGAATGCCTTGGAAAGATCCAAAAAGAGGGCTGAGGATATATAATTATTGTTGCGATTATGGTTTATGGTGTTAGTAAAGGCTAGGAGGGCTGAAGTAGTGCTGTGATGAGAACGGAAGCCATGCTGAGTGTCTGCCATAAGGCGATTTTGGATTAGGTGGTGCATGAGTTGTCTATGAATACATTTTTCCATAATCTTTGCAAGTGGAGAGAATATAGCTATTGGCCTATAATTGGAGAATTCAGTAGAGCTGCCTCCTTTGTGAAGTGGGATTACATAGGATATTTTCCAGATGGTGGGAATTTTAGCTTCTACTATGGTTTGATTGATTAGTATTTAGACAGGGTAAGCAATAGCATCAGCTGATTTTTGTAGGTACTCGGCAGGGAGTTGATCAGCAGAAAATGTAGTGGCTTTTCATTTTTTGATCAAGGTATGGATAAGTGAAGTGGCGACTGGTTGGAAGCTGAACGCAAGTAGGTTTCTAGGGGTGCTACTTTCAGGACCAGGGGAGCTAGGAGGTAGTTGGCTAGCCAGGGCTTGAATTGTCTCAGTAAAGAATTGGTTAAAACTATCAGAAACATCTTCAGGGGTTT
The DNA here is from genome assembly GCF_019279795.1 of Protopterus annectens. Lineage (NCBI taxonomy): Eukaryota > Metazoa > Chordata > Ceratodontiformes > Protopteridae > Protopterus > Protopterus annectens. Next base: position 238,978,548 of record NC_056729.1, on the reverse strand, counting down.
TATCAATAGTAGTAGCAGGGATTGGGGTTGAAGTTTGTCCAGGATGTAGTAGATTATTTAAACCTACCCAAAACTTCTGAGGGTTATTTTGATTTACTGTCTGTAAATTACAGTAGTATTGTTTTTGTCTTGTAAAATTGATTTTTTGGTTTTGTTCCTGGATTGCCTGTATTTAATGTGATCTTGAGGGTCTTTAGAAGAATGCCATAAAGCCCATGCTTTGTTTCTAAGGGTAATTTTGAGTTTAGACTCTATAGAAAGCCATGGTGCAGTTTTTGCCCTGGTTCTCTTTGAACGAACAGGTGCATGCAAATCAAGGATCTCAAGGAATTTGTTGTTAAAGTATGCTACTGCTTCCTCTAAGGGGAGGTGTTTTAGAATAGACCAATTACATGAGTTTAGTTCTTGTTGGAATTTGGCAGGGTCAAAGTTTTTATTGTTTCTTACCTTTCTGAGTAAGGGTTGTTGGGAATTAATGGTTTTGTGCTTAATTACATATGTGAGAAGGTGATCGCTTAGGCCATTAAGGAGGGTACCAGAGGTGTACAGTTGGGGGTGACTGTTTATGAGTACCCAGTCAAGTATATTTCTTTTTGGTTGGGTTTACCTATCCTGGTAGGGGTGGATATGATTTGTGTAAATGCATGCAGGTTAATATGGGTGGTTGGGGATTCTGAGGAACAGGTGCCTCAGTCTATGTTAAAGTCTCCAAGTAGTAGGGTTTCTTGGGGGTAGTGACATGATAGCCAGTGCAGGATATCTTCAAATGTAGATATATTGTTACCTGGGGGGAATGTACATACAGATGATATTAATGCATTTATTTTATTAAGTTGCAATTTGGTGGCAAGAATCTCTGAGTTATTAATCTGAGGAGGTTGTATTACATCTATGGTGACATTCAACTCAGATTTATAGAGTACAGCTACCCCACCCCCTTCCTCGAAGCACGATCCAGCCTGTGTATGTTGTACCCAGGTGGTAACACTTCATTGTCTTTAAACATATAATCTCAGGGGAGTGGACATCCAGAAGTGCATGCAATTCATGTACCTTGTTATTAATGCTTCTAATATTGAGATGACAGACTAGGAGAGAGTTAGTTGGCCTATTAATTGTAGGTTTGTAGCTTAGATTGCAAGTAGAGGGGGTATGTGTATCTGAAGTAAGTGGGCCAGGGTTGGGGTGAATATCACCATCAAGTATTAGGTTGAGTCTATACTTGGTGATGAACTTCAGGAATTTGTTTATTAGTTTGTGGTAGTGTTTGGATCTAGAGCTAATGTGCCTGGGGTTGAGATGTTGATAGACTGAACAAGATGTTGGATAGGATCTGGTACTGTAAGTATGGTTGAAGGTGGAAGGATTTACAGCTGGGGTGATAGTATGGCCTTTTGGGACCTGAAATCCCATGAGAAACTGGTTTTCATACAAGGTAAGGAGGTATGGTGTGAACAAGAGGGGTAGTAAAGAGGAGTATATCATTATCTGTGATTCAGCTAGTGAGTTAAGGAACTGTTTTACCTGGTGATGCAACACCAGAAGATAGAGTGGTGAGGTAAAGGTACTGGAAGGGGGATGGGAGAATGCCAGATGAAAGCTAATAGGTGCTATTAAAATGTAGGTAGTAGAATGGGGGTGGGTGGAATTATCCCAGATGAAAGCAGATAGGATCTAGAAAGTGGGGGGCTATAGTACTATACATTTAGAGGTACTGGGGGCAGGAAGGAATTGGGGGCAGGGAGGGGAGCAAAGAGACCTCGAGCGTAGCGAGGGCGAACGTAGCGGGGCTATTGCAGTTTAAAAGGTTTCCTAAGGTGTCCTAAAGCTATAAGGTAAGTATTACAGCTCTTAATGTAAGAGTCGATTTACTTCAGTTACAGGGGAAGGAGGCAACTACTCAAGTAGAAACAAAGAGCCCTATGGCTGACCAATATGGTGACCTGCTTAATTACAAAGCACTGTACGTGAAAGCTTAACAAATGCTTTTTGTGTGTGTAACTAACTCTGTTTAAATGTTGAGAGAAACTGATTGCAGTCCTGTAGACATCGTTTTGTAGGGAACTGTAGAGTTCAACTGGGAAAAGAGAAAAGCAGAGATTCTAGGGTAAGCATGAAGGCAACAACAGGCAGTTATTATATAATAATGCATTCAGAAAGGTTTGGTGGGGGGGGGGGTAAAGTAGCATACTTCAGTATGAACTAAGATTTATAGCTAAGAAACCTAAGCAAGAGAGCAATGCAGTAAATAAACACTTGCCAGATTTTAAAGATATACCAGAAAAACTAAATCAATTATTCACAATTGTACAACTGGAAAATTGCCAGTAAAAGCACTTCAGGTATAGCTAGCCCAAGTTATTCAAGTCATAAAAGCACTTCTTCAATGTGTGTGTGCAATTTAAACATTAAAAAACACATGCAGCAAGGAGGAGCTCTGATTATACACTTTCTCTAGGTACAGGTTCAGTTTAAACACAAATATTACCACAGAAATTCAGTAAAGTCACTAGCTACTTATAGAGCCTCTGAAAAAAATAGAGCAGTCTGAGCAGAACCAGAATTTAGCAGCAGGTCATTCAGTTACACAAAAAACAGTAAAAGATCCATACAATGAAGAAACTTACACTAAGTCACACCAGGTCAGCCAAGAGGGGAAGAGAGAGGGAGGGAAATCCTAAGCACCTAGATTTGAAAATGATGCCTGTACTGAATTGTAGCAGTTTAACCTGTTTGAGGAAAGAGGGGGTGGGGGGAAAGAGAAGGCAGTGGGAGTGGTTACAAGGAATACCCTAATTGACTCAAGACACCACACCAGAGATAAGTTGAATGTAAGGGCCTAAAATCTGCACTCAGCACTGTGTTATTTGCACTCAGTACTTTAATTTTAATGTTACTTGCACTCAGCACTGTAATTTCACTTATGTTTAGCAGGAAAGACAGACCAACAGTTTACAATTTTGGGAATTTTTACAAGGGTTACTTGTTCAAATGTCAGGCTATTGCAGTTTACAAGGTTTCCTAAGGTGTCCTAAAGCTATAAGGTAAGTATTACAGCTCTTAATGTAAGAGTCAATTTACTTCAGTTACAGGGGAAGGAGGCAACCACTCAAGTAGAAACAAAGAGCCCTATGGCTGACCAATATGGTGACCTGCTTAATTACAAAGCACTGTAAGTGAAAGCTTAACAAATGCTTTTTGTGTGTGTAACCTACTCTGTTTAAATGTTGAGAGAAACTGATTGCAGTCCTGTAGACATCGTTTTGTAGGGAACTGTAGAGTTCAATCTGTTTAACAAGAATATGCACCAATGGCTTTTTCTTATTTTAATTGACGTGTGTGTGTGTGCGTGTTCACATGTAAAGCATTGTCTGGCAACAGCACTGTGGAAATGCATCCATCTGATGTTGGGGGATCATTATCCTTTAATTATGATGATGGTGAGGATGAGCGAGTGCAGTTTAGGATTCCTGGGGATATGTCAGATACAGGAAGTATACCCCGCATATTCCCTCCACACAGTATGGGCAGGCACATTCAGTATTCTTACACCTACCTATGACAACCAAACATCTGAGAGTGAAAAAGCTGATGGGGAACACAGTTTGACATGGTAGTGGCATTGCCCCAGGGGCAGAATTGGCAGTTCCAGATATCCTCCTATCCATTGTGATCAGGAGGTACCACTCAGTGGTGGCAGTAGAGGTGTTCAGGGGAGGTATGCTTGCCATGCTGCCCTGAGGCTGATGTGTCAGTAGCTGCCATTCAGTGTGTTTCCAAAGCCATCAGGCAGGTACAGGCAAGTTCCACTAAGGCATCTGAAGAGGGCAGAAGACTGTATATTGTGCATTCTCATATACGGGAATGCATTAACCGTGTATGTGACTCCTTTGCCGGGATGAATGATGCACTATACTGCACAAGATCTGTTCAGGATTGTCTACTGGGGGAGGGGCATCAGACATAAAGCCACTCTACTGGTACATTGTCAGATGTCAGCTGGTAAGGCTGTGGACTTGATTGTTCCTTGCCAGATCCTTAGCAGATGTCACTCCTGCAGTGATAGCACTTCTACTAATACATCAGTTGAGGATGTGTCCATAACCATGCAAGGCTGGACACATGGTAGTTGTCTTGGAATGTGGTTGTAATGACAGCTCATCCAGCAGACAAAGTGCACATTCAAGTAGCAGTCAGACGTCCAGCTGGAGTTATGGACCTAGCAGTACAACTCCTGACAGTTCTTGTGGGCAGGGGCATCAATTATAAACTTCATCCATTTCCATGCATGGCTCCGACCTGTCCAATATGCCAGAGCATTGTGCTAGTACACATGCTGTGGCTGTGTCCCTGCAGACACATACACTACACCCCATGCCGGTCATGATATCACACGCACCCTCCACCCCCACACACACACACACAAACACACTTCACCATGGACTTCCTGACATTGGACACACATCCTGTAGCTGGACGCACTGTCCTTAAGTTTGCATACTTGCTATGCACACACACACACACACACACACACACACACACACACACACACACACACACACACACACACACACACACACACACACACACACACACACACACTGTTCCCCTGTCCTCCTATAATTCTCATTTGCATACTGTACAGATTATGATAGATGTGTCCTGATCTTAGAACCATCTGAAAATTAGGATTGCCTATGTGTGATGTGCAATCTGGCAAGCCAAGGCAGGGGTAGGTGAGGTTTCTGTATACCTTGTCATTTTGAATGTGTGCTAGGTCTGCTGACATTGAGCAGTAGTAGTAGTAGTAGTTGTGCAGGAAAGCTATTTGAGCCACCTGTGCAACAGATGCTGAGAAGGTCTTGCCTTCTGGAAGGGTGTCTGGCTTAGACTACTTATGTCTGATGCACAAGGTAAACAACCAGTGAAAGGATAGGCAAGTTCAGTTTTTCTTGTGTATAACTAATCATTTGCAATTGTGTGTTTAGTGTGCTTAAGTTCTGTACTCATAATTATGTAGCATAACTTGCTTACCCACCTGTGCAAATGATGGTGAGAGTACCCTGCCTCCAGGAATGCTGCCACCCCTGTGTTGCTTATGTCTGATGCACAGGTTTGACCATGCAATGCATATGCAAACAATATCAGTTTTGTTTGAATGCATCATTGTTGTTGCCTGCATTTACTGGATATATCATTTATGAGGTATGATATCCCTGTATAATCACCATCATTTTTACTATCTGATTACTCTGTTTAGGTGGTGTTGTTTATTTTTTCAAGAAAACTTAATCATGCACCTTTGGTAGTACTGATGACAGCATTGTAGCCTTGGGCTTATTATTTCTGATGCTTAAGTTGCCAGTGAGCACATGGATAAGAAAAGTCTGATTTGTTTATGTGCATAAAAGTTACTGTTTATATCTGCTGAGCTATTATGTTATTTATGTGGTGAGTGTATGTGCAATTTGCCGCCTCTTAGCCAGTACCATAGCATGTTGTGTCCTCCTCCATTTGGTGTGATCATCCTCTGCTGCTAGTTCCTCATCTGACCACTCATCTGTGTCACCTGCTGCTGACTATGGTGATGGGAACGGTGGTGTTCACACCAGAACACCTGCTGTAACTGTTTTCTTAGAATAATATTATACAAAATGACACACACAGTCAGTATTTTTGCAGAGGTGGCAGGATCATATTGCAGGGCACATTCAGATGTATCCAGACAGTGGAAATGTGACCAGCAGCTGGAGTCATTGAATACAACAAATGTTCTATTAGGTTTCTAGTTTGTGTGTGGGTAATGCTGTAACTTTGTTTAGTAGGCTTGTGTTCATTTCTCACAGAAGTCATAAGCCAAGGTTCTAAGGCATATCCAGCATCACCCACTAGATGTTTCTCTGAGAAGCCACCCTTTGCAAATCTTTTGTAGAGGTCACTGGTGTACCATATGTAGGAGTTATGGAAACTTCCTGAGTGACTTGCACACACATTGTAGATGATACCTTGTGCTATATGAACTGTGTGCCCATTGATGGACTGATTCCCTTTGTGGTTCATGTATTTCTTCCCCAGTTCACCAAATGGGGCTTTTATTTCAATTTGAATTGTGTCTATTGCCCCCAGTACCTAAGAGAAATAGGCTATAACATAGTAATGTCACATACTGCTAGTTCTTTTCTCCTGATTATGTGCAAACCACATATGCTCCCCCACATGTCACGGTTGCATTGGGGAACTTCTGGAGTATTACTGAGGCAGAAGGCTGTGAAATCCCTGTTGTGTCCCTTTTAGGTCACTGAAATGTTGCTGTAGGTAAAATATGTAAAGCTGCACATACATTAATATTCACTGGGATGAGTTCTCCATGATTCCCAAGGGGCTGCAGATTGGGGTGGCACGTGTCCATTACTTCTGTGTGGTGTTCCTGTCCACTTTGTAGCATACTTCTCAACTGTCCACATTTTTGCAGAATGTCCAGATTTTTACCCCATATTTTTGGTCTGTTCCTCATAAAACTAGTGGTTTTCTAGCAAATCATTGAGGACAGAAGTCACTAAATAATGAGATACATTTGAGTTTCTGACTTAATATCCTTTAGAAAATACATGCAAACAAACCACATTATTCTAGTAACTTTCCAAATTTATTAGAGCAATATTTAAAATATGTCCCTATTTTTGGACCTTTGTCCTCCCATTATTTTACACTTTATCCAGATTTTTGTGCTAAGAGGTTGAGAAATATGCTTTGTAGTGATTCAATATTTCATTTTCATGGAGCCTATGGTAGGTTAAACGTGTTCTAAAAACCCTGTGCCTTTGAAAGGGATGTCTGGCAACATTAGCAGCACTGGCAACAACACCTTCTATAACAACCTGTTACAGATACCAGTATGTAGCAAAGGCTGAGGCAACCCCTAAGATTTTTCAATGTGTTCTGGTGGTTGAATGTGAGCACAGCTGAATTAAAAGATAAAGACAATGCAATGTGCTTGCACATGTTATATATGTTTCTGAACTGCTTTGCCATGATGTATAGTTCATTAGCATACAGCACAGTTAATTATATGATAATTACCATATAGTTCTGCTTAACATTGTTTTCAAGCAAACTTTCTCCATCATGTTACAGTGCTTCCCGAATTGCAATCCACTCTGCTTGTCACTGCTAGTCATGTGCATCAGCTTAGTGTTAGCAGCAATAAGAACATTGGTGAAGTAACAGTTTACAAGTCACAAAGTATCAAAAAACACAGCTGGAACAACGTACTATGAAGTTTAATAACAAGATAGCAAAGCTTTCAGGTTCAAGAAGTGCGAGATAAAACAGTCACTCACATCCACATTTAAATACATCATTCAATTAAGCACAGCCAAGAGGAATAAAAAATGTTAATATTAATCATTATTCTTAAAAAAGCATACATCTAAAATATAAACAACATTTAAATTATGCTTCTCTTTCAGGGTTTTTTAACTGTAATATTCTATTTTAAACCTGCCATTCTATCCTTTAAAACAGGTTTCAATGTAACCATCTTATTAATACCTGGGGAGGAGTTTGCTTGTAGTAATAAATGGGAGATAAATGGGAGACCGAATTTGTATATGTATATACATGTTATAGTTCTAAAGTAGCTTTTTTTAAAAGATTGGTGGATGATGTGTTTTTTTATCTGGGAAGGTTGATATGATGAGTTGAATGAATTTGTGGAATTTATGAACAATAGTACTAGTTTGTTTACATTTTCTGACAAACTTAGAATCTCTTTTCAGAATTGTGTGAATTAAAAAAAAAACTTTTATGTTACAAAGAAACAGGGTACTTTTTTGCCATAATTGTAGCTGTTGCTCTTCTATTAATAGTGACTGTATTTATAAACACCCTGTTACTGGGAAAACATGTATTTAAATGTTCTGCTACTTGCAACACCTCCAGTATAGTGTATCTGGCAGCATGTGAAGTTTGCTCAAGTTTTTATGTAAATAAATCTACTAGACATCTTAGAGACAGAATTATAGAGAATAGATAAGACATAAAAATGAATCATTTAACAAATTCATTAGCAAAACACATTAGTGAGAATGATTCTAAACATGCTTTTACTTTTAGTGTTTTGACTATAGTCCATAAGACGAAGTCTATATCATAGATGAAAGCGCTTAACTATTACAGCATTTATATTTATTTGCCAAATAAAGTCTTTTACTTTATATCTAGTGGCTGATTTTTGGATCCGGACACCCCATTCAGCAGAATGTATACAGCTTTTTCATTAATAGTCCATAAGAATATAAGAGGGGGTGATATAAATAACAAACTTGAATTAAAAGAATATGAGTGGATTCTGTTACTACCAGCAGACGCCTTCTCAGGAATTAATAAGATGGTTAAACTGAAACCTATTTTAAAGGATAGAATGACTCATTTAAAATAGAACATTATGGTTAAAAAACCCTGAAAGAGATGCATAATTTAAATGTTGTATATATTTTAGATGTATGCTTCTTTAAGAATAATGATTGATAGTAATATTTTTATTCCTATTGGCTGTGCTTAATTGAATGAGGTATTCAAATGTGGATGTGATTGACTGTTTTATCTCACACTGATGAATGGTTATTGAACCTGAAAGCTTTGCTTTTTTGTTATTAAACTTCATAGTACATTGTTCCAGTTGTGTTTTTTGATACACAAGCTTAGTTTGGCAAGCTTGCATTACCGAATCTCAGTCCTTGGCTACTATTTCATGAAAAGCTTACTTCACCCAGGCTGGAGTGTTTAGTGACAAGGAAGCATAAGGAATTAGACATACTCCAATCAATAACCAGACACATTTGACAAACCCATTTTTAGGATACAACTGTCCTTAAAAAACTGGGCCACTGAGCCTACCTCATCGTGTGTGTCTTCAGAATTAATTGGTTACTCAAGAATCTGACCCAAAAGAAAATTGTTGCCTCAGGGCACTATCTAGCTGAATGTCTTAAGGAGTGTCCTTCAGAAACATACAAGTAAGACATCTGAAATTTAATTTCTAGCCTCATTTTTCCATGCCATTGTATCCCAAGTTGTAAAACAATACATTGTGAAAGCAATGCATAATGGCAGTATAATGTTTTAGGAGAATTGTTCATGTAACCTCTGTTGAAAATATAGGCAGTATGTTAACATTAGAGCAGTTTATTTCTATTTATTTATTTTGTCTCGAAAGTCTTCTTATAAGTTGGCTTTCACTTTTCATGGTTTAGCACAAAGGAAGGAAGAACTGTTTCCTGTTGAAGAGGATCATCCTACTTCTTTGTGTTGTGACAGTTACTGGTGCTTTGGGAGATATGCACAGATAAGAAGCATGAGTTGTGCAATTTTCTGCCATATGATCATTCTCTTTTTTTTAAATCCCTTCACCCTGCTCCAATTTTCTGAATTGAATCTGAGTGATATTAAAATCAAGTAACAGAGCACTACCATTGGTGATTTTGTGTGTGTATGTGTATATATATATATATATATATATGTGTATATATATATATATATATATATATATATACTTTGATATTTCAAATTCTCAAAACATCAAACGACAGTTTCGTGAGACATTTAAAACACCGAAGTACGAATTTTCAACAGAGCAAGTAAATACTTGCCCAAACATCAAAACACACACCACATTACATAAAACCCACCTAGATGGGGACTATGCCCCCCCCCCCACCAAATGTATATATCAACTCCGGGATTGCACTACAGTGTAGAACTGGGCATGTTGCCCTGATTAAAATTCACGGTCAGTGTTTTAACAGTTCTCGATTTTCATCTCATGAAACTGTTGTTTAATGTTTTGAGAATTTGAAATATTACAGTATCAAAGTGTGTGTATATATATATATATATATATATATATATATATATATATATATATATATTTTTTTTTTTTTTTTTTTTTTTTTGGTGGGCTATGTGGTTAATGCTCAAGCTAGGGAGTGCATGGGCATTGGTTGATACAGCTACATAGTTTCATCCAGTGTGAGGTGTTTGCGTGTGTGTGTGTGTGTGTGTGTGTGTGTGTGTGTGTGTGCAAGTGTATGTATGTGTATATATATATATATATATATATATATATATATATATATATGTGTGTGTAATGAGGGTTTGCATTTTTTTAAATTTTTTATATATATATATATATATATATATATATACATATATGGGTCCACCTGACAACACCGATGCACTACAACACCGACAACGAAATCACCGACACCACATAACCGAAAGATCACAAACACAAAACCTCACATGCCCGACACACCACAATCCCGACAATCAACAAACAAAACAAATCCCGTCCAAAAAGCACACACACAACACAAGCACACCAAAATCCTTACAAAGCCACAATAATCCTTACATACACAACTATCTATAACCTTAACCCAAACCCTAACCCTAAGGTCCGTCACTATCGCACACTCACCTAACCCACGCCCTAACCCTAACTCACTTAACCTGCCCCTAACCCTAAAGACTGTCACTATCACACACTCACCTAACCTGCGCCCTAACCCTAACTCACTTAACCCACCCCTATCCCTAGAGTCCGTCAATATTGCACACTTACCTTACTCGCACCCTATCCCTAATGTCCGTCACTACCGCATCCTTACACAGCCTTTTCACATGGTAGTGTTCTCAGCGTCGGGGTTTTCATCCGTCGGTCATCTCAGTTTTCGATCTTCTGGTGTCGGTGTTCTCATCGTCGCCATTGTCAGCTTTCGGCATTGTCAGGTAGACCCACATATATATATATATATATATATATATATATATATATATATATATATATATATATATATATATATATATAAAACTGAACCACGAACAACTTATAAAACCAAAAACCAAAAAAATAGAGATGCCAGTGTTCCAAATAGCTCGGATGAATAATCCACACCAAGTTTAGCGCATTCAATCACTTCTTTATTCTGTGACCTTCCTCAGAAACATTTGATTTTCTTTGTTACTTCCTTTTATACCCCACAACAGGAACTTACATCATGATTAAACAATTATTTTATGAAATACCATGTGATGCATATTTGTTGTTTAAAAATGTGTATAAATAATACAGTTTATCTTTGCTCCATAAAATTTTAGTAAAAAAATGTAAATATACATTATAATCTATAATGAATTGTCTTTACTTTAAAAATGTGTTTATCTGTACATTAAAAAACATTTTAAGTTTATTGTGTCGTTCAATCCGGGAAACTTGTCAGCTCCCAGATAGAGCTGCCAATATGCTTCTTTGCATTCCAAGATATTATTTAAGTCCCCATTCATGCTTACTTTGTCCACACTGTCCAATACAAAAAATTCAAATTTTTAAATTCTTCACAAGTGATAGAATGCCTAAACAAAGCATTGAATTTATCATTCTTCTTTATGGCTAAATTATGTTCATATATGCGTCTTTTTAAATTTCTTTTAGTTTTGCCTATGTAATATTGTCTGCATGTCACACATCTCGCTACATAAACTATTAATTCACTGTTACAATTAAAATAGTTCTTAGCCCAAAATGTTTCATTAAATAGGCCTATTGTAATAAAGGAAGTGTTGGTAATGAACCTACACTGCCTGCAATTGTTACAACTGTAAGTTCCCTTTTTAATTGTACAGGCCCTAGATGGCTTTTTGGATTCTCCGTGAAATTCTAACATGCTCTTGATGTTTGAAATCTTTTTGTAGGTGAATTTGGGACTTAAGCCTAAAATGTCAACTAGGTCTTTATTCCCCACAATGATGTTCCAATTTTCTGTTATGTTTTTTATTGTCCACATTTCATCTACTGTAGGAATCAGGAAAGATATTCGATAATCATCTTTGTTTTCTACTATACAACTGTATTCACTCAAATTTCCATCTTCTATCATGATTTCTGTTGACTGTAATATTGGTCTTGCCACGTTTTTTCTCAACATCAAAACTTCTTTTTCTATTTTACTAATCCGCTTTTTGTTGTAACCTCTTTTTTGAAACAACTTATTCAAAATTTTTCCTTCTTTTAAAAATGTATCCTCGTCTGATGTTAACCTACTCAGTCTTATATACTGTCCCTTAATAACCCCCTTCTTCATATGGACTGGATGCAGGCTATCATTATGCAAATACTGGTTTGCAAAGTAAGGCTTTCTATAAATTTTACTGGAAAATCTTTTGTTCTCCTCATTGATTTCCATGTTGATATCCAAAAAATTGATTACTTTGCCGAACTCTCCTATTTTGAAAAACAAAAAGGAAGTAGTGTTGTTAAGATCCTTAACAAATTCCTTGAATTCTAAATTGTCTCCTGACCACAAAAAAAATCAGGTCATCTATAAATCTGTAATATAATTTGACCTTAGTGAAATTTGGATGGGTTTCTAAATATTTTTGTTCCCAGTTTGCCATTACAATATTCGCAAACGCCGGAGCCACTCTAGCACCCATAGCTACTCCTGATGTTTGCTGGTACATTTTCTTATTGAAAGTAAAAAAATTATTCTCTAATATGATTTCCATGAGAGTACAACAAGTGTTTATTTTTGTACTTGTAAATGTAGAATTTTTACACAGGTATTCTCTCATGTATTCTATACCTACCTGCTGGTCTATAGATGTATAAAGGCTCTTAACATCTAGTGTTCCAAAATTTAACTCATCATCATCGATCGAATAATTCCTTAAAATTTCCAATAGATGCCAGGAATCTCTCAAATAGTGTTTAGAATTTTGAACTATTGAATTTAATGTTTTGTCCAACCATACAGAGAAGTTTTCTGTTTTGGACATCCTGGCTGATATGATGGGTCTAAATGGAATGTTTTCACTGTTCTCTTGTATTTTCGGAATTCCGAATAAGTTAGGCATTCTGGGTTCTTCTACCGACATGTATTCATAAGTATTGAAATCTATTTCTCCCTGACTTAACATGTCAAACAAGAAACTATTTATTGTATTGTATTTTGCTTTTACTGTTTCTATACCAATATTTTTATATGTATTCTCATCTGTTAAAGAATCTTCCATGTTTCTTTCGTATTCTTCTGTATTCATGATTACTATTTTCCCACCTTTGTCGACTTTCATTACTCTAATACTTCTGTCGTTACTTAGAGAACGTAAAGCTTTTATCTCGTTCTCAGACAAATTTTTGTCGTGAATGTTACCTTTTATCTTTCTAAACTCTTTTTCACAACAGTTTTGAAAAACCTGTAAGGTATTAAGCAAAGGTGGGTTGTAGGTGCTCGGTTTTTTGATGTTTCCAGTCTCCCTACTGTTTATATGTGTTATGTCATGCATAATGTAGTTCAAGTTCAGCTTTCTTAAGAATAATCTGAAATCTATTAACAGTTTTCCGATGTTGAACTTGTTAGATGGAATAAATGAAAAACCTTTCTTTAAAACACTTTTTGCATCATCAGACAAAGGTATTTTAGATACATTCAAAATGTCCACTTCAAAACAGTCCACTTCAAATACTTCTACCACCTTTACTTGTTCTTGCCCTTCATTTTGTACTTTTTCTGGGTGGCATTGTACCACCTTGTAGTTCTTTTGTGTGAATTGTTGTTCCCTCGAAAAGGGGCCCCTGGAATGTTAGCTGATGTACTAGCGACCTCAGCATAAGTGGTGTTGTCATTATTATTCCCATTGTTTGTAATGACAACTTGTTTTGCACTGTTGTCTGTCTCCAAAATTTGAACGTTATCTCTAAAGTTGTCAGGTCTTGTCTCAGACAATTCTGAGGATGGAACTTGTTCTGACCCTTTTGCAACTCTTTTATCATTAAACTCATTATTGTTGTAGGATATGGTGTTGGGATTCTCATTAACCCCATTGTCTTTTATAATATACGCCCTGTTGGTATTGTAGGCTAAAAGATCCCTTTTTAATTTGTGCTGTTTTCTCGATACTATAGTAGCTCTGTATCTCTCTGCTTTGGCTTCAACCCCATTGTATAAAGCCATGAAATTCTTAAAAGAAATGTGCCCTTTGATTTTTTGGTCTAAAATCTTTATCATTTCTTTTAATTTATCTAATTCAGCTTTATAGTGATCTATCAATAATGTCATCATTCTCACCCCAGTGTCATTGTAAAGTTTAATTAAATCCAAGCACAATTTGTCTCCGGGTGTTACACAATTAGGAAATTTTGCTGTACGCAAACCTTGTGGAACAACCTGACGTTTCACACACTCTTCTAAATATTGTACTTCAAGAAGTAAAGTCACATGCTGTAAAACAGCCTTTTCCATTTCAAAAATGCTTTTACGACAATTTATGTAATCCAAATTGTCATTACTTACATTGAAAGAAACTGTGATGTTTTCAACGTCTGCAAAGGGATTAGCGTTTTCTCTAGAAATGTATCTCCAAACGTCACCTTCATTTGCTGCCATTCTTGACCCTCCTTCGCCGATATTATTTCCAAATGACTCTAAAATGAGTCCTCTGCCATCGTTTTCTTTAGATAATTCGAAAACGGAACCACCATTATGCAAGACGCTGTCTCTTTCACTTTCGTTCACAGAGTTCACGTCTCCATGCCCAACTCTGTCATGTGACTTACCGACAGCGTCTGAGTTGACTGCTTGTTTGATATTTAATTCTGCCAAGCATTCCTTAACCGCTCCTGTTATTATTTTATGTATGTCCAAATTTGAAAAACTCTTTCTCTTTCCTTTTTCCTCCACGTCTTCTCCTGTTGAATAAATGGATAAATTAAGTAACTGGTCTTGTGTGAGACTCTCCGTAGCCATAAGGTAATCTGGAACCTCAATCCACAAATGTAAAACTGAACCACGAACAACTTATAAAACCAAAAAACAAAAAAATAGAGATGCCAGTGTTCCAAATAGCTCGGATGAATAATCCACACCAAGTTTAGCGCTTCCAATCACTTCTTTATTCTGTGACCTACCTCAGAAACATTTAATTTTCTTTGTTACTTCCTTTTATACCCCACAACAGGAACTTACATCATGATAAAACAATTATTTTATGAAATACCATGTGATGCATATTTGTTGTTTAAAAATGTGTATAAATAATACAGTTTATCTTTGCTCCATAAAATTTTAGTAAAAAAATGTATATATGAATATATATATAAATATACATTATAATCTATAATGAATTGTCTTTACTTTAAAAATGTGTTATCTGTACATTAAAAAACATTTTAAGTTTATTGTGTCGTTCAATCCGGGAAACTTGTCAGCTCCCAGATAGAGCTGCCAATATGCTTCTTTGCATTCCAAGATATTATTTAAGTCCCCATTCAAGCTTACTTTGTCCACACTGTCCAATACAAAAAATTCAAACTTTTTAAATTCTTCACAAGTGATAGAATGCCTAAACAAAGCATTAAATTTATCATTCTTCTTTATGGCTAAATTATGTTCATATATGCGTCTCTTTAAATTTCTTTTAGTTTTGCCTATGTAATATTGTCTGCATGTCACATATCTCGCTACATAAACTATTAATTCACTGTTACAATTAAAATAGTTCTTAGCCCAAAATGTTTCATTAAATAGGCCTATTGTAATAAAGGAAGTGTTGGTAATGAACCTACACTGCCTGCAATTGTTACAACTGTAAGTTCCCTTTTTAATTGTACAGGCCCTAGATGGCTTTTTGGATTCTCCGTGAAATTCTAACATGCTCTTGATGTTTGAAATCTTTTTGTAGGAATTTTTTTAATCATTTCAATAAATCTACTTAACTTTTTTCCTGGAAGTTTGGATTTCATTGGTATTCTGGTCCTTTTCTACAGTTTATGTTGTGATATCTGACTATACACATAACAGATAATTATGGTGTGAAACATCTGGGGAGTTATATATAACAGTCAGTTCTATACATAAGAGGGATATGGATATATATCTATATATAGCTCTATCTCTCTCTCTCTACATATATATATATATATATATATATATATATATATATATCTATATAAATATATATATATATATATATATATATATATATATATATATATAATATATATATATATATAAATTATATTTATATATATACATATATATATATATATATATGGGTCTATATGACTTGGTCGACAGTTCATATGATCGACTGTTTATTTGGTTGACAGTTCATTTGATCAACAAGCATTTTAGGTGGGGGGCTTCGCCCCCCATACCCCATGCTTGTCGATCAAATGAACTGTCGACCAAATAAACAGTCGATCATAAGAACTGTCGACCAAGTCATATAGACCCATATATATATATATATAAATATATACACACACATATATGTAGATATATGTGTACATGTACATAGACATATATATTTATATACATGTTTATATATATATATATATATATATATATATATATATATATATTTATATATATATATATATATATATATATATATATATATACATATATATATATATATATATATATATATATACATATATACATACATATATATATATATATATATATATATATATATATATAGATATACACACACATACACTATTTTCTGCACAACTTGAGTATGCTTTGGTTGGTCATTTTATGCTTTACATGCTGAATAAAGTTTATTTTGGTTACTGATTTATAACTCACACAAGCAATATTGCTGGCACCTTTATGAATGCCCAAAATGGGACATTTTTATGGAAAGTTCAGATTTTACAACACAAAACATATCCACAATCATTGTAAGTGACTGAATTTCACTTTATTACCAAAATGAAAGCTCATTCCAGTAGAATTTGAACTGCTTCTGTGCTTTCATATAAAAGTAAGATTTTTCAAATGCAAAATAATTGATTTATGCAAATATATGAGGAATGTTAGAGAATAGTTTTGCACTAAAATCTCATGATGTGCAGTTTTTCATGTTTATTTCTATTTATTTCTTTATTTGTATAACACAGCTTCCCACAAAAAATACTGTCACACATAAATAGAGCCAGGCAATGTCCCTATTAAGCAATCAAAAATATACTAGTTTGTTTGTACATTATTCTGTAGGGAAGACTTAGAAACATTTGCTGATGTAAAGAGATAGAAGGTATGTAGGTAATTTTACCACAAAATGTTATCTGCAAGTAAAGACCAAACTTATAGACTGAGGAAAAAATGAGAGGCAGAGGACAGGGAGAAAAGAACAATCATAACATGCAGATATAAACATGCATGCATGTTTATTCGAACACACACACACACACACACACGCATACAAAGGCGCACACACACACACACACACACACACACACACACACACACACACACACACACACACACACACGCATATACAAAATCACACACACACACACACACGCATACAAAGGCACACACACACACACACACGCATACAAAGGCACACACACACACACACACACACACACACGCATACACACACACACACACACACACACGCATACAAAGGCACACACACACACACACACACACACACACACACACACACACAGACATGCACACACAAACACACACAGACATGCATACACAAACACACACAGACACATATATATAACAACTGCAACAACTAAATAGTAATGTTTTTTTCAGAATCATTTATGTCAGCTTCCATGTCATTGTTTCTGCATTTTAAATGTATTCAGAGTAGCGCTTGCTGGATGTTCCTTTTGAGATCCTTCTTGCTTCTGCAACAATAACTAGTAATCACAGTGGTTTACATTGGTGGAAGACTTTTTCTTATACACAGTTTATGAAATATCTGAACTTAATAAACAGCACTGAACAGGGATGTTTAAAGTAATACATTTATTTTAAGATACTTTCATTAGATGGGGAATGAAGGTATTTGTGGGGCGTGAATTATAATTAAAATGAAGTTATGAAATGTAGGCTCATATATGTTTATATCATCTTAATGTATCACATGCCTTGTAGGTGATAAATACCTTCCAATTTCTAAAAGTCAGCAGTAATTATTGCAGTAAGCAGAATGGAAAGCAAGTGTCCTGGCAAAATATTGAATTAGATCTAACAACTCTCCTGACCACAGTGTGTTAATATTACCAGCACGTTTATGGCATGAACTGCAATTTTCAAATTTATCTTAGGATCCATGGAATTCTTAGTCTGAATTGCTGACTCATTGACCTGAGATAAAAAAGCCTTTGGCACATGGTTGCCTACTTCATACAATTCTGAATGCCATTTTGGGAGCAGTTTAATGTGCTTCACAAGAGTTTCAGTAAATTCAGATTGGCACATACAGCTAGAAGCCTGCAGTATTCTTTCATTCAGAGTAACTGACATTCTATCCTCAAAAGAAGCAAAAATGTAGATGTCAGTATAAAGGCTGCTGGCAGGTTCTAATCTCTCTTGCTTGATGTCTTTCTTCTCAGACTAATTAAATTAAAGATTACGTTGCTCTTACTATTGTGTTCCTTCCAGGTCATTCAGAATTAATTAAACTAAAGTACATTACTAAGAGATGGTACTGTTTAAATTAAATACCACACTTATAATACAAAACCTTTCATGGCTTTAACATTAGCTGTTTCAGTTTCATTCTTATCAGGTTTCATTATTTAATAACTCTTGCATTTACATTTTTAACCCTGTCAGCTATATCTATAGCAAATCTGTCTGTAGAACTGTTTTATTTTTGCACATAATGAAGTTATAAACAAAGTACTTGATTGTATTTTTGACCGCATGATGTAGATTTTTTGTTCCTTTTTGCCTGATGGTATTTCTTAATTAGAAATCTAGATACTGTAGAAGCTGGTGAGAGAGGAATATGTGTAAGTAGCTGATACTGAATTTCTCATCCTGTGTGTGAGCATTAGCAGATTCTTTTCAAGAGAGCTCTAATATGGGGTATTACTGGAGCCATAGCACTTGCAAATAGAGATTATGAGAGTAGGCCAGCACCACAGGAGTAAACAAGAACTCAACCGAAGTTATGGGTCTGAGGAAAATCATCAGAGACATTGCAATCTAAGCTTGGATGGTCCAAAGGACAAAACTGAAATATAAGACCTGCTCATTTACTTGCAGGACAATCTGCCAATAGCATTGAGTCTCCAACTTCTAAACAGCCTCTGCACAGAAAACACAGCAAGGACATCAAGATCATTGAGGGATAGCAGCTACACTGTGATGCAGACTGAGCTGAAGCTACTAACATTTACATATATGGAGCGGCTGCTGAAATATGCAAGGGAGAAAAAAACCTTCATGTTGACAGGTTAGCACATGTGCCTATTTCAAGATTGTACTCCTTTATACCTTAAAGAGAGAAGGCTATGTATAGTGGTGCAGAAGTTGTTCTCACAAAATATGCTACCCTCATCATTATGGTTCTTAGCTGAATTCAGTACAAAATGGGTTATAAAGAAACAAAAGAAACAGCTATTTGCTTGTTGAAAAGAAAGCTAACATCTGTGTTTCATCTGGGATTAGAAAGTGTTGAGAATGAAGAAGGGTAGTAAGCTTGAAAAATCTGCAGATGGGAAGCTGAAAAATCAGTTACGCAGATTAGTGTACGGGCGTCAGCCTGCAATAAGTGCTTTCAGACAGTGAAGACATCTGAGAAAACTGCTGTCTGTCAATGTTTTTCTTGGGATGCACTGGACAATAAGAGATATAGCTGTTTGCAGATGGATATCCAAGGAAAAATAGAAGTGCAGTAGACTGAATCATAGGTGAAAAAGAGTAAGACATCCATTCAGATGGGGAAGAGCAGGGAATCTCCAAGTTTCTGAATGTTGTGAAGAAGGTAGACATGAAAATGATTGACAACATACAACACTGATATGGATCTGAAAGATCCCGTGCACTTCATTTCATTTGTTTATCCTGTTACACAAGGTGATGATTAGTGTCTAATGCTACTGTTAGTGCCTGCTTGAACTTAATACAAACTATATAGTTGGATAGAATGAAGCCTGCTTCTGCAGCTTTGATGGTCCCAACAGTGTGCACTAGTACATAACTAGGCCTGAATTATTTCTGTAGTATAAATATTTTAAGCATTGGCACTGTTAATATTTGTAGTACGAATTCACATACCATAAGTAGATGGCAAGCAACTTGAGGAAATGCAATGCAGATATTGTCATGTTTTATCAAGATTGGATGATGGCTAAATATCCATGTTGCACAGGAGCTTGCTGAGAGAGCAAATATTAGGGATTCTGGTAATGTCGTCCAAGAAGGAGATGTTGCAGCTGATTAACCAATGTTGGGGATGCATATTGATCACTTAGGCAAGGGGAGAGGAGCTGGAACATTTTGAAACCTCATTTAGCCAATGAATGCTGGGTTCAATGCACTGACCTAATATAGATTACCCAGAATTCCCTGATAAAATCTTTAGTATATTTGAGATTAGTTGAGGTGCAGACAGAACAGTGATTGGGGGGGGGGGGGGTCATCATAATATGGTGCCAACATTTAGTGTGGCTCGACTCACGCTTTCTTAGAAAGACATGCAAAAGCCCAAGCTGCATTAAATAGTTTTATTAGTGAAACATATTTGAGAGACATCTGGTAATGTTTGGGAAATAAAGGGGAAAACTATGCTTATAAAACTCTATTAACAGGTGGAGGGAGCAGAACAGATTTATATTTCATTTCAAACCATTCTCATGTATCCAGTGTAGGAACTCAGCCATGCAACTTTTGTGATCATTGTGCCATAAACTTCTCTCTTGCCTTTACCCGGGTTGAAGAATTGGGGAGTATTATTGTAGTGCAGACCCAATAACTAGATAAAAATTGTTGTTACTAAAATGTAAAGCAATGTTTGTCACATAACCCACTGAGCTCTCACTCTACTACACTGTGGTAAGAATTCTTTTAATTTTACTTTAAAAGAGTCTATAAAGAACCAAAAGAGTAGTCTTACAAAAAAGGAGGATGAGGTTAGAAAGCTGGAAAAGTCAATAGAAAACCTTTGGGAATTGTGCATATTGGACATTTTAGGAATAACTAAGTGGTTGTGAAGAAGACACAAAGAAAGAAGACAGTTGCAAAGTTTAACTTAATATAGCTGCCCACAGATCAGCTTATCAAAATGCCTAAGTGATGCTTTTAAAGCTATTAAAATGGAGATAGGAATGTACCTGGTTAGTGAACAATTGGTATTGTTATAACTAAATTTTGCATTATTACTTGAAAATATTAGAGATTTTTCAGAACTGATTATGTAACTAGTTTGAAGAAATAGAAAAAAATGTTTGCAGAAATATGATTAATATAAGAGTAACAGGTATGCTTAGAATGCTAGTCATGAAGAGATAAGCTTAATATAAGAGGGGTTCCTGAAAGGCTACAAGGTGGGAATACAGGGAACTTTCTATAAGACCAGTTTCAGGTATTACCTGGTTGTTTCCTAGATTTAAACCTCCAGAAAGACAAAGTATATCATGTCTGGAAGACTGACAATTTCTCTGCAAGATGCAGTCAATCAGAATCAAAACTACCTGATTTGAAAGGCAGGAGTGGTAAAATGCATCCTTACAGAGGGACTGAGCTGGAGTTCTATGAGTACTCTTGAAACAAACTCCACAGGTCAAGTTTGTTATTTCATTCTGTGTTGTGGAATTTGTGGCAAGAGAGAGTTTCAGGGCAGGCAGACTACTGCACATGCATATTCCACAGATCATGGAGACAAGTAAGCATTACACTTTTACTGAATACATCACCGTGATGCACTTTTTTTGCTAACTCGATCGAATTAATAGAAAGGTAGGAAAAGGAATGACGC
>NC_056729.1:238906747-238951747 GCF_019279795.1 Protopterus annectens | reverse complement strand
ATATTTACTGCTACTGTTGACCATAGTAAATCAGTGATTGGATGTAGATGAAGAAGTTCTTTTTGCTGATGTGGTCTGTTACTGCTGCAAACTGAACATGAAAATGTCTCTCTTTCAATATCTGTGTACATTGATGGCCAGAACACAATGCCTCTTGCCTTTCTTTTAGTTGATTCAGTGCCTGGGTGGCCCCTGTGCAGAAGTTTTATATAGTCCTTTTGCAATGATTTAGAGACTACTACTTTTGAGCCTTTCATAATGATGTCATCTTCCACAATGAGCTCATCCCTGAATGGGATATACTGCTGAATTTCTAGTAGCAGATTTTTTTGACATATCGCCTAGCCTTGGTTGATAATATTACTCAGTTTTTGAAGAACTGGGTCTGTAACAGTGTGACTTTTTAACTCATTAAGTCATGATGATGAAATGTGCTTGACTTCCATGACTTCAAAATCAACTGTCTCATGTGCATGCTGTTCTGCTGTCCTTTTGGGTGTGCATGATATGGTATCAGCAAGACACATGTTCACGTTTTACGAAGACAATAGTAAAGCTGTACTTTTGTAGCTTTAACATCATACTGGCTGTAGATATGTGTATCAGCTTGTTCAAAATCATTACTAATGGCTGGTGATCTGTTTCAGTTTGGATTGGCCTTCCGTATATATAGTCACTGAATGTGGAGCATGCAAACACAGTAGCA
Source organism: Protopterus annectens (assembly GCF_019279795.1). Classification (NCBI taxonomy): domain Eukaryota; kingdom Metazoa; phylum Chordata; order Ceratodontiformes; family Protopteridae; genus Protopterus; species Protopterus annectens. Next base: position 238,951,041 of record NC_056729.1, on the reverse strand, counting down.
AGATGTTCCTTTTCTATGTGGGCATAGTGCATCTCTGTTAGAGTCAGGTTACTGGATACATATGCAATTGGAATGCCATCCTGAAGACATGCTGCACCAATTCCATACTGAGAGTCATCACAGGAGAGTGTCACAGGCTTATGGACATCATAATAACTCAGTTCGGGAGGACTGGCAATTTTCCTTATTAAAGTATCAAATGCCTCTTGGTGCTGTTCATACCACGACCATTTTATATCTTTAAGTGTCAGCTCTTCCAGTGGTGTAGAAAGTTCACTGAGGTTTGGGAGGAATTTTCCCAAGTAAGTTATCATATCCAAAAAAAGCTGTAAAGATGTAACATTCTCTGGGACTGGTATTTCACTGATTGCTGTTATCTTTGATGGATCTGAACTTGTGAACATGTGACCAACATAGTTAACTTCTTTCAATCTGAAGTTAGATTTCAGAGGATTTAGCTTAAGGTTGACTGCATATGCACGATGTAAAACTTTTCCTGAAATTTCTGTCATGCTCCTTTTCTCCATTGCCCCCAACAATGATGTTATCTACAATAATGGCACAAGGATATCCAGCAAATATCTGTTCCGTGGCATGCTGGGATACTACACTGGCCAAACTCATTCCAAATGGCATTTTCAGAAATCTGTATCTGCCAAATGGTATACTGAATGTTGTTAATAAAGAAGATCTATGATCCTGTGAGATTTTCCAGAAGGAGTTCTTGGCATCTAAAACTGGAACATGGTCGAATTTGGCATTAGTGCTGCTACCTCCTCGATGGTGTGCATTGGATGATGAGGATGTTTAAGGGCTTTATTTGTCAAGGATCAATTCACATTTGAATGTCATCTGCACATTTCTTGTGGGCTGTCACCATAGATGATACCCATTCAGTAAGCTCTACAACAGGAAGAACACCCAAATTCACCATTTTGTCTAATTCTGCTTTAACTACTGGGATTCTACGTGCAGGTCTAACAACTGGATTCATTTCATGGTTCAGCTTCATAGAATATGTAACTGAAAAACCTACCTAGTTAATCTTTGAAGATGTCAGTATATTATTCAAAGATACTTTGTGAAAAACTGCCCTTTTTGTTTGTACTTAAATGGTGCACTTCTTTACTGAGGGAAATCAAACCTATTCATAATCAGTCTTCTAGGCCTGTTAATGATTGTACATCTCTTTGAACTGCATAGGATCATAAATCACAATGGTTACCTGCAAAGGATGGACTACAGCACCATCTGTCTGAATTTCTTCGCCACCATAAGCAACTAGTTTTCAGCTTCTTGTTGAGTCTAGATGCTCTCTAGCTTTTACTTTTGCATAAGCTTTTGCTGATATAACATTACATTTGGACCCTGTGTCTACTTTAAGTTCTACTGGCTTCACATTAATTTGCATGGTACAAAATATTACATTCTTTGCTACCTAATAAGAGTCCACTGCATTGAAGATCATAGCAGCCACAGAAATGCTATCAACATAAAAAGTCTCAGCATTGCCATCGGGGTCTGCTACAGTCTCAGTTTGATTCACTGTCCTTGTCAAATAAATTTTATCATGAGTTGGAGTCAATCTGCAGAACTTTTTGAAATTATTCAGTTTTTTACATTTATAATACTACTGACCATAGGCTAAACACATCTCTCATTTAGGTGTGTGATTTCCCCCACAGTTGCGACAATTAATAATGGCAGGTGATATGGCACAACTCTTTGAGTTACACTTATGAGGTTGTAGTATTGTAATTTTTCATCACACACTGTCAACAGTCACAGCAGCAGACACAGCAAGTATACTTTTATGTTCTTCTGTGATTTAATGTATTTGACAAATTTCATTTGCTTTGCTTAGTATTAATTCGCTATCGTGAAGTAGAATCTTCTTTACTGTCTCATTAGCAATACAAGGCAGTCTTTTATTGAATCAATTTGTAAATCTCCAAACTTACATGACTTTGCTTTATTTCTTAAGTTGGTAACATACACTTTGACAGTTTCACCAGGCTTCTGATTTCTAGTACGCAATTTATAAAAACAAAATTACACCCCAGAAAACAAATATTCCACGACGCAACACAAAAATGAAGTAACAAACACTAATAATTGTAGTGGAATGAACCATGGTACAAGGACCTATAAAACATGAACTTTTAATAAAACAAGGAACACATATAAAAAGAGGTAAGCTCTTTCACAATTAGCTTCATCAGACCACAAAAAACATGTCCCTCATCACTCAAATATATACACACTACCAACCAATCAAAATCAGGATCCTTAATTAAACAATTATTCATCAATTAAAACAAGTTTATATTACAGAAAATATATATCCTTCTAAAACATAAAATACCATAAACATAGAAAATGTATAAATAAAATATATACAGAAAAATAGACATGTACTAAAGCAAAAAAATATATTCCTGAACATTTATTTCTTTAAGCCACTCGATTTTAAAATGAGTTTGAGGGGAGCGTTCTCATTTGGACCTTTACCTTGGTCTATCCTTAACCTAATAATCCATCTAACATCCTTACTTTCTGTGAAGTTCCTAATATCCCCCTCATGTAAGCTAGGCTTAATAACATCCATAACTTAAAATGTAAAAACATGCAGATCATCAGTTTGTATAATATGTTTTGAAAGTACATTATTAGTTGAATGTACCCTGATATTATATCCCCTTTTCCTCCATTATCCTATCTTTTAACATCCTATCAATTTTGCCTACATAATATGACTGACATAATAAACAATGTGCTAAATAAACAACATGTTGAGTAAAACAATCAGCAGATACCTTAGAAACAAATCTTTGTCCAGTATCGGGGTGTATGAATTGACCACTACTATCGATATAATCACAGTAATTACATCTACCGCATTGAACTGTAGAGAAAGTATCAATGCAACTATGAGTTAAGGACTCCCTTAGATAACATAACATCCTTTTTAAATTAATCTTATTCTTATGCAAAAATCATGGTACATTCCCCTACTATCTCTCTTAACCTGGGATCAACCGTTAGCACATCCCGATGTTTCTTAATAATATCTAATTATTTGCCTTGTCACTGCTGTCAGGAAGGTTAAATTTAATCGAGGTAGCTAGGTGCACAGAAGAGTCATCTATATAGATATGTGTGGGGATTAGAAACAAAAAAAAAAACTTAAGGATGGGAACCTGGGCCATTTTCAATTATTATTTTATTGATGGAACTAGAAATTGAAAATGGTTAGCTGACGTGTGTGCATGTGTGTGTGTATGTGTGTGTGTATGTGTGTCTGTGTGTGTCTGTGTGTGTGTGTGTGTGTGTGTGTGTGTGTGTGTGTGTGTGTGTGTGTGTGTGTGTGTGTGTGTGTGTGTGTGCCGGGGGGGTGGTAAGCTAGTTAGTGCAGGTGGTTCCCTGGATAGCAATACTGTCTTTGGTATAGAGGGTTCTGAGTTATAATTCAGTGCTTGCCAGATGGATTTGCTAAACAGATCAGCTCGCACTTAGTTACACTTATGTTAATCTGACTCATTTCCCTACATATGCCCCAAAACATAAATCTTTGCCCATAAAAATACCAACTGAGGAGAATGCTTATTCTCTGTTCATGTAGGATATGCCTTTCTCTCCATACTGTTATGAGTACTTTCAGGAACTACTTTTGCACTACTTCATCTAATACCTTAATCATATCTGCAGTATATTGATCTCAGCCTTCTACTATCCCTGACTACATATTCCTTGATGCTGTTCTTACTTCCTCTAACACGGGCTCCTCTTCTTCTTTCATATTGGGCTTTGACTGGGGTAGTACAGCTTCAGTGGGGTTTTCTTCATTCAAAGGCTGCTGGAAGTATTCCTTCAGACTACCTTTAATGTTCTATGGACTGGTGAGCAAGTTATTGATGCTGTTGTCTATGCAGTCACTGAGACATGATTGAAGCCTGCAGAGGGCACCCCAGCCGTGCAAGGCTACAATGCCTTCCACACATTCAGACCCCCAAAATGAGTGTGAAAAAAGCCAAGGTGGAGGTGGATCCATCTTCATTAAAGCCAAATATACCTTGAGGCTGGATAAACAGTATGAATCTCTTGGGTTACTCCAGGTAAAACTAACTATAGGTAAAACACCCTACCACATCATTGCTAGCCACAGGTGCTGCACCATGAACCAAAAGAAGCACACCTCCTTCCTGGACTTACTAGAATCACTCACTATATAGCCAAACACTTTGATCGTAGGAGATTTCAACTATCTTTCCACCGATTGGTTGACATACATGAGCACAGACTGGCCCTGAGGCTACTGGACTTTTTATTTATTTATTTATTTATTTTATTTTACATTTGGTAACCAGGAAAGACCAACTGGGCACTAGTCCTTTTTAAATGGAGGCCTGGGGAGAAAAGCTCCACATACAAAATACAAAATTAGATTACAGTTTCTGTTACAATTTTGAGACATACAATGTACAATAGAATGATACTAAATATAAGACACAATACTATTCAATTACAGGTAGAAAAAATATAAGAAGGATAACAAGATGCAATGTACAGTCCAGTGAATAAAGAATGTCTAACAGTAAAGGCAGTTTAGGAGTTATATATTTAGTTGCCAGGGATCAACCCATGTTGTAGATTTAGGTATCAACATAACACATAGACTCTGTAAAGGATATAATAAAATCCTTTTGTAGTTTTAATAATACATTGTGGTCTGAGAAGCATTATACTCAAAATATTTAGTCTGGTAGGTGTATGGTATAGTGGAATGAGCTGAAATTGAGAAAACATAGTCTTGGAATGCTGAGGTTAGTAGTTTGATAGTTAAGTTAATGCAAGTGGGTTAGATAGTTTTAGATATAGAGGGTGAGCTAACCAGGGACAGTGCAGGAACATAGCCAAGTATCTGCCGGATGTGTTTTTAGCATTTGTTTAAACATTGTTAAGGAAGACTGGGATACTATGTTAAGTGGTAGAGCATTCCATTTTTTGGATATGAAATTGGAAAAGAGGGAATTGCAGGCTGCGTTGTTGGCTTTTGTTACCTGCAATAACAATGTATTACTTGATCGTAGCAACCTTTTGTTTGAGTATGGAATTATTCAATTTTGGAGGGTGATGATTTTATCAAGTTGGTGTGGGATTTTATGGGCAAAGATCAGTTGGTTATAGAGGAGGAGTTGGGGAACCTCAGTCCAATTAAGCTTTTTAAGAGCTAAACAGTCATGTAACCTGAAAGGGGGTCTGTGGCAAACCTTGCTATTTTACAGTAGCAAGAATCGAGTTTGGCTAAATCAGTCTTTCTCAAGTTTGGGAGTATGGGGGAGGCATATAGGAGTGCAGATATGAGATGGGTGCATGCAATGGTGGATTTTGCCTGTTTAGTAAGGAAATGTTTGTTTCTATAGAGAACACCTATTTTTTATGTACTTTCTTTATGGTCTGGGAGATATGGATGTCAAATTTCATGTTACAGTCAATTACGACATCTGAAGGTTTAGTGTGAGTTACTGGAGAAACAATGTTTTTGTTCATGGACATAATATTGAAGAAGGGGCTTGTAGTGATGCATCTTGTTGGACAAACTAGAAGAAGTTTTGTTTTGTTAGGGTTGAAAATTAGTTTTGAGTTTCTAAGTCACTTTTCAGCTGAGAAAGGAATCCTGTTTAATTGACTGGACTTCCTGTGGTGAGGAGGCAGAATAGATTAAGGTAGAATTGTAAGCATATTGGATAACAGAAGCATGAACAGCGGAAGTATGTAGATTGCTAGTAAAAAGTGAAAAGAGTAGGGGTCCTAGAATGGAGCTTTGAGGAATGCTTATAGTAACTGGGAGAAGAGGGGAGAGGTCATTCTGTCATTGGACAGCCTGCTGGCGATCTGATAACTTTGAAACCAAGAACTAGAGGGTGGACTGATGTTAAATTCACAAAGAACTTGGATAAGTTTACTATGTATGGCTATGTCAAAGACCTTAGAAAGGTCAAAAAAGATAGCAGATACAAATTTGCCATTGTTTCTCTGCTGGTTTACTGTATTGGTAAAGGACATTAATGCAGTAGTAGTGCTATGGCAGGGGTGAAATCCATTCTGGGTGTTTGTTAAATGTCTGTTTGTATGTAGGTGATCCATGATTTGTTTATGTACGCACCTTTAGATGGGGGGACTCAGGGGTCCAGGGAAGTAAATATTGTGGGAAGAAATAGCCAGGGAATTGTTATGCCTAGGCTTGTATACGCCCTAGGGCTGATAGCCTAGTACCAACCTATGAACCTATGAACCTATATGGCTATTGGTTGATAATTAGTCAGTTCTGTGGAGTTACCATAATGCAAATGCCCTGGAATAGCTAGACCCCCCCCCCAAGGGGCTCAAATGTCCTAGACTTAGTATTGACAAACACACAACCAGGGAGTTCAAGGTTAGACCATAATTTTATTTATTTATTTATTTATTGACATTTGTTGACCGGGTTAGTCCAACTGGGATTTTGTCCCATTTTCAGTGGAGACCCGAGGAGAAAAGCTCCAGATAGTACAATAAAAAAACACTACAGTAGTATACAAGCACAGCAAACAATAGAAATAAAACTAGTCATTATAGTAGTAAAACAATAAACAAAACAACATTAACAATAGTTAAATGACAGCACAAGGTTTTTTTTTTTTTTTGATGCTATGTAACTGTACTAGTGGGGATAGAGTTCAGAAGCATGACAAGGATAAATCTGTCTTGCTTGAAGTAACAATTAAACCTGACACCTCCACAGGAGCAAACAAATTGAAAAATGTCTTCAAAGCAAACTATAGCCCAGTAGGCAATGATAATAAAAGGTTTCAACCCCCCAAAATCACAGCCAACAATGACTCCTATGCAGAGGAGCACACATATGCCCTGTATAACCACCTAAACAACTGTACAAAGTCAACTGTACATGACCAGATCAAACCAGGTCCTCCTGAAAAAACACGCCACTCTGGTGGACCTCATGTATAAATAGGTTATATAACAAAAAGAAGACACTGATGTCTAAGAAAAAAGGGAAGTTACTCAGCAGAAGAAGATGAATACTCTCCACAGCATGAACAAGCAAATCAGATATCTTGTAAAGTCCTCTAAAGCTAGTCATGAAGCCAAATTAGCATCCCTAGCTAAGGTAATCTTAAAACATTCTTTAGCTACATCCAAAATATAAAAGGGAATGGACAACTATGTGTTGAACTTGTAGTGGATGGTACCTCTCACAATGAACCTGAGGAATAGCCAACCTGGTAGATTTGGCACAAACCTCACCCACCTGTCCCCATCAGCCATAACCCAAAGCATACCTGACATCAATCCTCTACTTAGTATCTCCAAAGAGCAGGTCATATCCAAGTTCTCAAAGAACATAAACACAGCCTTATGGGACCAGGTAACATCCCAGGCTGCTTACTAAACAGTCTAAAACAAGACCTGCTGGAGCCACTTGGCACTCTATTTAACCTCAGCCTGGGCTCTGGCTTTGTTCCATTAGAGTGGAGAACAGCAACAGTACTCCCATTGCACAAAGGGTGTCCCTCATCTGACCCTGGGGACTTAGACCCATAAGCCTAACCAGCCTTATCTGCAAGGCCATGGAAAGAATCATCATGGACCTTATCAACAAGGACATAGGTGACCTTTAAACTCTTGACCCAACCCAGTTTGGCTTTATTAAGGATATTTTATACTTACTTAACCTGGTGGACTTCTTTGAGAATGTCACCATAGCTCTAGATGAAGGAAACAGTGCATACTGCCTATCTTGACTTAGCCAAGGCTTTTGACATAATCCCCCACTCAGGTATCATTGAGAAACACTCCTAGCTGGGGATTAACCCATACATCACTAGATGAGTAGCCAACTGTCTCATGGACAGAATGCATAATGTTAAAGTTGGGGATTCCACCTTTACCAGTAGACTAGTTACTAATGGCAGACCACAAGTATCTGTGCTGGGCCCTCTACTGTTTGAAATCCATTTCTCAGAAGTCCAGGCAAAAGTAGATGGCCTGTGGCTTACCAGGTTCACTGATGATTGCAGACTGGGCTCAATCATTCAGTTCCCAAATGATGTTAACATATTACAAAAGGGGCTAACACAGACAAATGACTGTTGCTAAAGCCATGGACTAAAACTAAATGCAAAAAAAGTGCAGTATTATCCCCTTTGGCAAAGAGAAAGTCCTGCAAATTACAATATTGACAGCACTCCACTAAGCTCAAACCCAGTGGTGTGAGATTTGGGAACACAGGTTGATAGCAATCTAAACTTCGATCACCACATGTCCACAGTGGAAACAAAAGCCTTCTACACTATGCATCTCATAAGAAAAGGCATCACATTCAAGACAAAGGATGGTATACCTCCTTTGTACTCGACCCTCATCAGACCACTAACAGAGTACAAAGTTCTCTTTTGCATGTACCTCATCAGATACCTGCAGTATTGGAGAGACCAGAGAGGTTTCTTACTAAGAGAATTCAGGGCCTCCAAAACATGACTTATGTGAAAAGACTGGAAGTCCTGTCACTGTACTCTATATCCTACAGGCTGCTGACAGTCAACGTGTGTCTGGTCTACAGAGCACTCTCTGACCCATTCCTAATGGAAATGCTGAACATCCACAAATCAAAAGGGACAACAGTCACTCTTTCCAAGTATCTCAGCCTAGCCTATGACATTAACAGAACATTATGTTGAGACAGATGTATCTCCCAGAGATTGCCACTCCTCTGGAATAAATTCCCAATTCACATGAAACAGAGCTCCTTAATGCCCCATGTTCAAGCGCAACCTAGACAATTGGATGGGAGACTGTAAATTCACCCCAGGGGTGGCACCTATGTCCATCATGGGCAGTAGCAGTCGATGCTGATCATAGACTCTCCCTGTGAATAATGACCATCTAACCAAGGTCATTTAGAGAACATGAGTATAACATGGCGAGGTTTGTGAAGGCCCTTCTGGACATTAGCTAATAACCTCTTATGAACCTATGAACCTATCACTTATTGTTGGTGTCCAGTGACTATTGCCTTGATCTTTTTGTCTTTGACTAACAACAATTTATGTTGACTTGAAACAGCTATAGGTTATCTAGACATCATTTAAAATCAGAACAACCATCCTCTATATGTAGAGGAACCACAGAGATGGGAAAATGTTGTGAAAGTCTTTCTTTCTCATGTAGACAACAGGAGTCTCTTCTCGCTCCACCTGTAATCATCTATCACATTCATCTAATCATGGAAATAGGATTTAATTCTAACGCTGCCTCATCTGTTAAATAAACATCAGTACAGCCCCTTTCCAATGACTATTGGAAGTGTTCTTAAACTGGCATAACTATTTTTTTTTTTAATTATCACAAATCCATTATCGTAGAATATTTTCTCCTGGCAGCAATAATTTCAGTAGGAAAATATTCCACTCTGTTGTCACTATCTCATTATATTGAAACTTCCTTGTTGTCTCCATGGATGACAAAAAAAAAAAAAAAGCTTATCCTTAGAATAACTGAAGATTTCAATCACTGCTAAAGGTATATTTTCATCTTCAGTTCTCAGCAAAGTTCTGTGAGCACTCCCCCGGATTCAGCAAGCAGCCATGCAGGAATAAGTTATTCCTGCATGGCAGCGACCATTCCTGTTCAGCACAGCAGCATGCCATGCATATGTATGAAGGCACTCTGCCATGCTCTAAAATGGACACAGTTCCGTGTACGAGCACAGGGGGTGTGTCTGAGAGCAGAGCTCTCACTCTCACAATACACATGCATCCTGCACTCCAGAATTGCTTTTCAGCAATTTACAATAAGCGAGAATGTTCGTAACACCCCCAACCCATCAGGGTAAGAAATCTGTTCAAAGCCATAAGGGACAGTTATCCATACCAAGCCAAAAGGGGATAGAATAACAGATGTAGCATAAGTACATAGCGCACACCTCCCAACTCATCAGAGTAAGGAATGTGGACAAAGACAAAAGGGACAATCGTCCCACAAAGCAGAAAGTTGATAGAATAACAGGTTCAGCATTAGCAGGGATATTCTGAAGGATACAAATAAAAAACACAACAAATATATATTTTTTAAACATGCAATAAAGTTTAAGGGTTGGACAGGCTGGACAAAAAATCCTACTACACAACATTACAAACTAAATGCCTTCACACCCCCCCAAAATTTTGGAAAAATGTAAACCAGCTACTAAAACCCACCCAAAAGGCTACTCCCAAATCAACCACCCCTGACACTAAAGTTCCCATCGAAACATAATTCATCTCCCACTTTGTGAACTCAATTCTATCCTTAGTATCACAGGACAGTTTCTACCTCACTATACCCCCCAATGCAAATAACACTAATACAAGTTTTACCCTCAAAACGGTTTCCACCACTTCAATCAAAAGCATGCTCTCCAAACTAAAATCTCATCAACGGCAGCCGACCTACTCCCCAGCTATTTCTTGAAACTCACAGCAGATGCTATTGCTATTCCAATCTCCACTCTCATAATCAGATCAATTGTTGAAAACTACGTGCCCAAACTCTGGAAAATATCCTATGTTAAACCCATACATAAAGGCGGGATCTCCACTGAACTTAACTACAGATTCATTGCTTTACTCCTCCCCCTGGCCAGAATCCAAGAAAAATGCATCCATACGCAGGTGCTAAAATATCTCCTAGACAGAAACATCCTGTCACCTACTCAGCCTGGTTTCAGACCTGTCCATAGTACCACTACAGCCCTCCTCTGCTTCACAGACACAGTAAACCATCTCAAAAACAAAGGCCTGCAGGTGTCAACTCTTTCTTTGGATATGTCCAAAGAATTTGACACAGACTCGCACCAAATCCTGCTAAACAAACTAAACCAATATCACCTATCAAATTCTACTCTTACCTGGTTCCAATGCTACTTAACTGACAGGTACAAAGCTTTGAAATGGGAACATTTTCTCTCTCCTCAGCTGCCCATAACTACAGGAGTCCCACAGGGTTCTATCTTAGGACCACTAATATTCACAATCTTCACAAATGACCTCCAATACCTTCACACAGCATGTATATATCATTCAGTATGCAGATGATACTACCTTAATCTGTGCTGCACAAAACATTACCACCCTCCTGCAAACAACTCAACTAGCATTCTCTGATGTTGAAAATTACCTTACCAAAGCCCAACTTATCCTCAATCCAAAGAAAACTCAGCTTATGATTATAACCAATTCTAACAAAAACACTGATAGCAGTCAATTCACTATCTATTCCACAAATGCTACTCTAATCGTTCCAGTGGCACAGGCTAAGCTATTGGGAATAACCATAGACTCCCACCTAAAATTTGATAGTCATCTCAGCTTAACTATTAAAAACATACATGCCAAACTGGGATCACTCTACCGTATCAAACCATTTCTTACCAACAGCACAAGATCAGCTATTGCTAACTCCCAACTTCTATCCACCCTACTGTACGCATCTCCCATTCTGACTAATCTCAACAAAACTGAACTAAGTAAAATAGAAGCCTGCTATAACAGAATTGCTCGCTTTGCTGCAAATTGCTCATATAGAACTCATCGCTGTACTGCTTTGAGACAGCTCCACTGGCTTGAACTGCCCAACCTCCTAACCTACAATCAGCTCTGCCTCTGTCAGTCTATCTATTACCTCCCCAATAAGTGTCCTGCCCTCAAAAACCTAGTAAAACATCACTCAGCCAAAAGGCCTCTTAGATCATCAAGCAAACTACTACTAGAATTCAGCAACAGCTACAATAGCTTTGGAGACACACTATATAGTAGTTTAGTGGTTAAAAAATGGAACTCTCTCATCCAAAGCCTCCTTTAAAAAACCTCATTAGGCAACATCTCAAGCAAAGTTGGCAGTGCCATTATTGCTCCCCAGGCTAGTAAAAGCGGATAAGGTACACATAATAAACCTAGAGTACTTGATAATAGTTTTCACTCTTACTCACAAACACTGGCTAATGCACAATGTATGTACTGTACCTGTGTACTATGTATGTATTCTACCTATGTTCCAAATTTCAGCTGTACACCACAAATCTATTAATTACCTTTATTTTTTAATTAATATTTTCTTGTTTGTTCTCTCCACTGTAACTGTTGATGTGCTGCATACCACTCTAAAAACATGTATATTATAATTTGTGTATATACTGATCATGTCTAAATATCTAAATGTATCTGTAGCTTTTCTATGTGGAGCTTTTCTCCCTAGGCCTCTGCTGAAAAAGGGCATTTTCGGCTCAGTCAGCCACCCCCGGTTAACAAATGTAAAATAAATAATAAATAAAAGTTTAAGCATAGCTGCTCGGGTGTGCCCATTGCTTAGCTATGCTTAGTCCAGCTTAAACAGCACAAGAAGTTAAATAGTAAGAGACATCCAACATATGCTGTATTGCAATAGTGTAGTTGTTGGAACATACGCTTTGCAAACAGCCATTCCAGGTTTGATCCCCCACTATAACCAATTTGCACTTTACATGTGAAAGCAATACATAAACATTTTTTTGTAATTAGCTACTAAATAACATATATTTGCTAAACAGAGTACTGTAATAGGTCCATATGTGAGGTGTCAGTTTAATAAAGTTGTGAAACCCCTATATAAACACAAGTGCCCCATACAGTATAGTCACAAATGAATAAATGTAATGAAAGCACATTGGGGGATGTCAGGGACAGTAAACAAATTTATAATATGTAATGAATGATGAATCAATTCCATACAGCAGATAGTCTGTAAAATAAAAAATAAGCAGTGCTAAGCATTGCACAGCTCTGATTACTATGTGTAAGCATTGTGTAAATATGACTTCTAAGCAATTAGTAGCCCAGCTAAGTGGATTTGCCCATTGGTAAGCAGTGCTGAACCTGCCCCTTTAAGCACTGCCAACCTTAGCTAAGCAGGTTTGCCCATAGCTTAGCTTAGCTCAGCATATTCAAAAATGTCCAATCACAGCAAAGGGTGGGAAATCAGCTGTATTTAAACCCCACGGGCGGGAATGCAGCTCATAACAGGTTGCAGCTTCCCACTGTAGGCAGTATGGCAGGTATTGGCAAGGGCATAAACTTTCGGGCGCAGTGCTGGGGCATACAGGAGTCCAAGGTCATGGTCGGACTCCTGGTAAATAACCATGATGAGAGACTGCTGCAGGGCCAGTACTAGGGCTCCAAATATAAAGCGGAAGCCTGGGACCATCTCGCCCGTGATCTCACCAGTGCCACTTGTATACCTCGGACTGGTGAGCAGGTCTGGCACCACTATGCCGACTTGAAGCGGAGGTAGAGGGAGCTCTTGGATGAGTGGGTCCAAGAAGCAAGGCAGAGGGGTGATGTCCCAGCAGTGTGTAAGTATTCCTATCAATAACTGTTTACCAAAGTCCAGCCTGTGTATGTGATGGACAGGTATGCCTAAATATTTCTCTATTACCATTACAGCTGCAGCTGAGTGGGCTGTGAATCAGGAAGCCCATGCCAGTAGGTTGCAAAGGCTATGCCGCAAGGCTGGTGAGTAACAATTCTGCTTGTAGCAGTCATACCAAATAAATATAAAGTAATAGAAAGTTACCTGGCAGTATAAAAACTGTGTATGGGTTGTACTGCATAAACCAGACAATATGACACTAATAGTCCCATATAGGTGACATTTAAATAAAACCATAACAGCCTGGCAATAAAGTTCTAAATTCTGGACTGGTTGTGTTTACTCTGGCATTGTATTCCATTTAATGTTGCATTCTCTGAATAGTAATGTTGTCTTAACCACTCTTACCCACACTGTGCTACATAAAAAATATATGTCTAGGAATGTCTGTATAAGACTGTTGTAAGTACAAGGTCAGATTGTACAACCAAGAAAGACTTAGACAGAAAACACTGAAGTAGCGGACAGCAGCTTCTAAATAGCTCACTATGATGAAACACAACTTGTATTTTTAGCACACACAGCCATGGCTTAAATCCTGGGAGTGGTAGTAAGCTGTATGCATAATCATACCTCTCAACTGTACAGATTTTCCCAGAATGTCCAGATAATTGGCTCATATTTTTGGCCTGTTCCTCTTTCTCCCTGGGAAATCACTGGGATAATCTCAGAATTGTAGCCACTAAATAATGACATAAATTTGAGTTTCAGACTTCAAATCCTTCAGAAAATGTATATTACAACAAATCCTGTTACTCTAGCAACTCTTTAAGTTTATAAGAGCAATATTCAAAAGATGTCCCTGATTGTACCCCCATGTTGTCAAGCTTTGTCCAGATGTTGTGCATTAAGAGATTGAGAGGTATGTGTATAATTTTAACTAGGAATCTGGAAATATCTGTAGAAACAGTCAGGAAGTGTTAACAAACATTCCCCCTACAGGTCTTTCAGATAAGAAAACTAACTGTCTGGCAATAACGTTTTATATCCTGGATTGGTTCTGTTTACTCTGGTATTGTATGGCCTGACATGTAGCATTCACCAAGATTTGATATCACAATAGTACTGTAGTGTCAACACTGTTTCTCACACTGTGCTACATAAAAATATGTCTAGGAATGTCTGTATAAGACTGTTGTAATTACAAGGTCAGATTGTACAACCAAGAGACACTTAGACAGAAAACACTGAAGGACCAGAGAGCAGTTTTTTAATAGCTCACTTTGATGAAACAAAAATTGTTGTATTTTTAGCAGACACAGCCATGATTCAAATCCTGGGAGTGGTAGCAAGCTGTATGCATAATCATACCTCTCAGCTGTATAAATTTTCCCAGAATGTCCAGATAATTGGCTCATATATTTGGCCTGTTCCTCTTTTTCTGGCAAATTACTGGGATGATCTCAGGATTGTAGTCACCAAATAATGACATACATTTGAGTGTCAGACCTCAAATCCTTCAGAAACTGTATATTAAAACAAATCCTGTTACTCTAGCAACTGTCTAAAAGTGTATAAGGGCAATATATGAAATATGCCCATATTTGTACCTCCATTTTGTCAAGCATTGTCCAGATGTTGTGCATTAAGAGGTTGAGAGGCATGTGCATAATTGTAACTAGGAATCTGGGAATATGTGTAGAAACAGTCGGGTAGTGTAAACAAACATTCGCTCCACAGGTCTACCAGGTAAGAGAAGTAGAATTTAGCTATAAGACAGTTGAAGTATACACTGTGTACAAACTTACTACTGCCCAAACCAAGGCCATAGGGCATTGTAATGATACCTGTAGAGTAATGATTAGAGCAATGATCATTAAAGTTGCGAGTACTGCAAGGATATACAAGTTGTTAACTGACACCCCCACCATGTCTGCAACAATAATCTAAACACACAAATGAATGGGTATGTTATACACCACACCTACTGTTGGGACATATGTCCTATTGTTCAACAAATATTGAAATGTGTTTCTATTAATGTTCCATGTTGAAATACTATCATTGGTGGCCTGTTGCTATCAATCGAACCTGCATGCCATTGTAATGGCCACTGTGGTTCCATATATGCATGTGTTCTGTTTGCTATGCAACTGTTCCAAATCTGTTATTTTGGGTTAATGAGAATATCTATACATGCTGTTATAACTAATCCTGGATTGTGTTGACTATTAATAACCCACATATGTTCTAAAATTGTAACACCATAGCATGTTTTGGAAGGTTGGTCCCAGCGGACCCAACTCTCCCACCTCATCTGGCCATGGCACCGGGCCCAAACACATCTGGGACCCATCCCGAGACCTCCTCGTCTGCTGGTCCTACACCGCCTTTGGGTGGAACCACCTCAGAGGATGGGGCTCATCCCCCTGGTAGTGGGCACGGACAGGATCCTGTCACCTGAAGCCAGGTCAATGGTTTGGTGCATAGCGAGCTCTGAAAGCAGGTTGGAGATCTGCTGCACCAGCTTGACAGCCATGTGGTGCAATTAGAGGGTCAGCCTGCCCCTTCTGGTTAGCCACCAGCACAGCCACCTTCAGGGCTGTGAAGGTACAGTAGTGATTGCCCATGGGTGGAGACCTCAGTCCCACTGTTTCCATTTGGGGGCTCATGGGCTTCCGATTTCCAAACACCCCTCCCCATCCAATGTGTTTACCCCCACATGTGTCATACACCACCCCTGTATGCTGTCTTGTCTGTCTTCCTACCCAACATACCACCCAAATTATACCTACTATTCTTCCCCAATATCCCACTCTTACCTTAAAAAAAGGGCAATCTGTTGACAAAAAAAATCTTTGCCCCATACATAGTTGTCCATTTCACAAATGTGTCCACTGTACGTATGTAATCTAGTCTAATTGGTTTCACAAGACATTATTGTTGTCCTCACCCTCTCTCAGGGATTTGAGCATCCAGATATACCTCCAAATTCAGTATATATGCATAGCTGTTAGAGTAGAAGAAATGGACAGCTATGGACCTTCCCTACACCCATCTTACACATCCCTAGCTACTTTCCCTATTGTCTTTCCCTCTGCATGCCCCCTTTTTCACCAATTTCCTATCACCTCTTTTTTATTTTCTTTTAAAGAAATTAGCGCAGGGGTAAAAAAGAGTAAGCACATTTAAGCAGCAGTAAGTGGGATTAAGCCTGTTTGTGTGGTGGTAAGCAATGCCTACACAGATTAAGCACTTTTCTGGTTGTCTGTAAGTATATGTACCACTGCGCAAACCCGCTTACAACTGCTTAAAAGTGCCTTACTCACTCTGTATCCAACAGCCCTTGTTCTGCCCAGCAACACAATAAGCAGCCCTTGCAAGTCTCGAACCCAGGACCCTGCACACCATAGCCACAGCAAGGTACTACTACACCATCTGAGCTATAGCCATGTCTGATGTTTTTTCAAACATATCATGCAGCAGCGTCATTCAACAGTAGGGAAAATGTATTTATATATGTATATGTATATATATATATATATATATATATATATATATATATATATATATATATATATATATATATATATATATATATATATATATATATATATATATATATATATATATATGTGTGTGTGTGTGCGTGTATGTATGTATGTAGTGCATTCAGACATTGGATCCACACTTTGAACCTCTCACTGCAAAACATCTGACCAAAGGCATTGTAAATGGGGGTGAAGGGGCCCAAAATAGGGACCTCATGTAATTATTGCTATTATCCTTTCCTCCACAGCTGAACTGTTCTGCCTTGCAACAAAATAACCAGCACTTGCAAGACTTGAACGCATGACCCTGCACAACACAGCCACAACTTGTTAACAGTAAGCCATCTCAGCTATAAGATGTTGGGATGATTTCACTAGCATATCATGCAGAAAAAGCAGTCTATCATAGGGAATGTACAATGTGGAAGCACTAAACATTCTAATTATACATATACACACACACACACACACACACATATATATATATATATATATATATATATATATATATATATATATATATATATATGCACACACACACACACACACACACGCATATAAATATATATTGACTTATATCTATATATAAAGAGAGTATATGTAGAGGGTGCACAGAATATCAAACAGCCATTATTTCTACAGTTGCCACCTTTTCAAATGGCCAGTGTCTGATTCTTTCCTACAAATGAGAATTATTTTTATGAAACATATACCCACACACAATGTAAAGGACATGTCACAACACACAGTTTACATACATATAAATGCATATTTGTGTGCTATTTCAGTTGTTTATGCCATTTCATATAGCTTAAAGGTGTTTGAAATACATAACTGATTAATGCAACTTTCAAAGAAAACATATGATACAGTAATCTGCAAAACATAATATACTTTGTTGTTTAGGCTAAAGCCTGCAAGTAGTACAACAGTAAAAAACACACTTGCCTTGAAAATTAACATGTAATTACAGATGTAGTTCAACAGCCTCCAATTACACTCTGTACTCAACCCCCTAGGGGGAAATGTATCAGTTGTCACAATTTAAATGTATCCGTTACATAACACTGCTTAACGTAAAATGTCACTATCACACTGACAAACAGAACTGTGTGCAAGACAGTAAGCTCTAGCCCACCACTGTTCCCATGGTGAAACATATGAAAATGTATAGCCATGCACTTTAATGTTTCTTATTACTTATATCCCTTGCATGTTGTAACAGCCTAGGTTAAAAACATTTAATACCCCACCCCCATAAAATGTATTACAAGGGCATATAACAGTGTTCTCCATACACTGACCTCCAGACTGTACAGGGTCATACATGTTTTGTCCGGCTGTAGCCTTTTTATATATATATATATATATATATATATATATATATATATATATATATATACATACCCTACCCCACAACTTGTGTGGGAGTCCACAACATCACTGAAATGGCACCAGGAATGTCAGCACTAAATAATAATAGACCATACCTATCAACCTCTTACTGCATGACATCTGGACAAAGCCTGGTATATAGGTGGCGGACAGAGGCTGAAACACAGGGACATATTTGAAATATTGCTGCTATACACTGTGAAAGTTGCTGGTGATACAGGATTGGTTGCAACATATTCTTGCTCAGGAATATGAAGTCAGAAGCACAAATGGAAGTTGCCATGTACTGATAGCAATCAATGGAGAGAATGCCACTGATATGTCAGGGACAAGACCTGTGTGGGGAACAGACAAAACATAACAGCCAATCATTGGCCATCATAATCGATAGGCCCACCGTTGAGAGCTGTGCAGGCAGACTCCATTCCATGCAAAACTAGCATGTACACATCAACCCTGTAAAACCAGCAGTATTCAATGCATACAACAGCAATACTCACACACACTGTCCCTAGGTATGGAACCTTATACAAACATGTAGTTGACCTGTGTCCACAAGTCCTGTTGTAAGAGATATTGCTACCTGCTGTTTGTAACACTGCTGCCCAAACACAGGAAGTATGTCTTCCATACAGGAAAGGTAAAGGGGCAACACCCACATGATGTAGTTATTTATAGTAGTGGGTTGCTATGACATTGGCTATTGGAAGACCTACACAGCTGGCTACATGCAATTAGCAAGTGGGAAACAGCAACTGGTACAGAGTCCATCACCTGAACATGAGCATCACCTACAAAAGCCATGCTTCAACCAACTCAAACAAGCTCGATCACAGTAGTGGAGAAAGAGAGAGAGACACCAAAAAAAAAAAAAACATAAACAAAACCTGTAAATAAGAAACAGGAAGACATCCTGTACACAAAAGGAACCTGAAGATAAACCAGATATGTGAAACATATAAGCATGTAATTGAATGTAGTACTTGGTCTGTAATAATGGGATAGATGATTATGAAAGCTGTATATGTGCCATCAATACTTGCTGTAATGATGTCCTGCTGAACAAATGCTATGGACATAGCATCTGGCTCTGTCTGCAGTGGGCCATAACTGTCAACTGTGCATATCTGCACAGAATGTCAGGATTTAGCCATCATAGTGTTTGTTCTGTTCCTCCAAACATCAATATTAGTCTGGCAAATAGCTGAAGGTGGAAGTAATGAAGTCATGACAGACACATGGGTTTCAAACCACACCACCTTCAGAACAGTCATGGTAATGTGAAATGTATCATGCACAAACTTCATAGGTTTGTAATAGGCATAACTACGATCTGTCCCTATATATCCCCCCTAATATTAGGCTTTTTCCAAATGTGATGCTCTAAGAGGTGGATAGGTTGGGTCACAGCTGAGGATCCTGACACACCCTGGGAAAGGACAGCTCACATATGGCAACCACTAGAGTGTCTGTCAAACAGTTGTGTCTGTGCCACTGCTAGGCCAGTTAATGAGATGTTGCCCATATCCATATGTTACCTGTGAATATGAGTATTATACATATTTGTACTGTAAATCTAGGATACCTATATTGGGCATGAGCATAGTAAATCACTGTTGCAGATGTGTGTGTTAAACAGCATGTAATATATTGAATTAATACCATTCAACTGTACAGTGTTCTTCTGGACAAAGTTCACAGTTGTGACAGATATCTGTAGTCACTTACACATATACTTGTGTTATGGCAGCTATATTGATACATTATCAAAACTGACTTCCCTGTTTTGTCCCCCAGTGAGGTGGACCAATGACCAGAAGTCCTGGTATAACAGGTTGAAATGTATGATTGAGCTGCAAGACTGTAAATACAGTGTGCCATAATGACATAGAACACAAATGTGTACCAGGTAAACCCTGGGCATGTGTATGTATGTGTATGTTCAGCGGGAAGGCACAAAAGTAATAACATGGGTCACAAGCAATCCAGAAAATAGGATGTGCATGTTGCACATGTGTAATATCACTGTCACTGCATGCAACAAAATAAAATATGTAGTGTTACTGATTGTTGCTTTGCCATGACACTGACATGGGTACTACAGTAGACATGCTTATCATGTAGTAATAAGAGAAGTGTACTCCTATGTTATGACACACTGTCCATGCCTACCACTAACAGCTAGAGCAACACCCATATACACTGGATATCAAAGTGTACACACCCCTGTTGCAATGTCAGGTCTGTATGCTGTATGCCAATGAGACCAAAGGAAGTCATGTCAAAACATTTTCCACCTCAAATGTAACCCATAACTGTACAATTCTATTGAAAAAAAGCAACCATTGTCATGTGAAGATGTGATATGATGTTAGAGTACAAACCAAGACAAATGGATGCTGTAATCATTTCAGCAGGTGTTTACACAACATACCAGTGTAAGGATGTGCACACACATTCAACTGGCTTACTGTACTATTACTTCCCATTTGTTGGAGGGACAAGTTTATAACCCAGAGACTGCCCATGCTATGGAATAGACTTCCCATACATGTCAAGCAGAGCACCTCATTGGCCCTCTTCAAGAGAAATCTTAATGAGTGGATGGGAAATAGAAAATTCACCACAGGGATCACTCCAGTTGCTTTACTCGACAGATGCACTGGGAGCTAACATCGGGTGGCATTATGCCAGGGTAATCCTATGGGCTAGGCTTGAAAAGGCTCAAGGGCCATTAGCCTAGTACACACTTATGAACCTATGAACCTATATGTTTTCACAGGGCATGTTGCTATATTCCCTATTGAACTAAGCAGGATATAGGACACATCACAGTTGGGGATTGAGTTAACATGTGCATTTGTGGGGTCATGTTCCAATTGCACAAGTACCATGCATTGTAACAGGGGTGTGTACACTTCATATCCACTGTAGCTATATGGAATCAGCAGTACCTTACCTGTACAACCATCTTCCACCAATGATAGGGTAATCCCACTTGGTGGACACCACTAAGACACAAAGCACATAATAGGTCACTATAGTGGCTGTACAGGGACACATAGGTGCAGACCACAACTTGGAAGCAAGTGCACCTCTATCTCAGCAAGCATGTAGGTTCATAGGTGACCTCCTGTAAGGCTGACTATGAATATAAATCAGACACATCCAAACCACCAAGGCCAAATGCAACCATGTCTACACATATCTATGCAGTATCAGAGCCAGTAACACAAGTCAACCTGTACTGGGGGCAAAGCACACCTCATACACACATGCCATGGATACAGGCAACCTGCATCAGACAGGATAGGAGGGAACAGTGGTAACCTGTCCACAACAGTAGTACAGGGGGATATGCACATCACCCACACTCCTGCCCACATCAGTGCTGAGCATGAATGTAATGCTGACTGATGGCAACAACAGCAAGTCTCCATGGGGCATGAGAACATCATGGTTTGCCTCCTACATGAACACAGGCATGTGCTCACAGTCTCATCACACACTACAGTCAAACACACACATGCCACCATCCACACACCACCCACATGGAAGATGGCCACTGTCATCCCTCTACACAGAAATTAATGGTGTGTAGTGGATTATGCCATTAATGGTCCAACATTGAGGGAACTGGACAGGTCAGAGCCAGGAGTGTAATGTAAGATGTATAAACCATGATAGCTTACAGTGTTATGGTATAGTCTGGATTATTTGCGAGTAATACCCACTGTTGATGTGCACATGTGCAATTGTATTAGGTTCTCTGACCTTTTTTCCTGTTTATGTCTTCCAGGCAAAATGTCCCATTAATGTCTGCCCGCATACACACCCCTGAAAAATGATGCAATAATCCAGTTTCTCATAGCCCATCATGCCATCCTCTTTGGGAGCAAGGCCCAGGATCTGCAGAAGAGGACCTCCCTGTGGAATTAGCTTGTCCGCAGGGTAAACAATCTCAGGCTGCACAACTGCAATTATGAGCAGGTGCGGCATTGCTGCACAGATCTGATCCACCATGCCTGTCAGCATGCCGCTGCAGTTTGGGGGGAGCAGCTAGCCACAGGTGGGGGCCATGCCATCCAGTCCCCACATACACATGCTGAGGAGCTCCTCACCAGCCTTGGGGCACCAGTTTTCCAGCCAATCCAGCAAGATGAAGACAGCATTGTGGAGGTGGGTGCCACCTACACAATGGATGAGGAGCATGCAGGTAAGGCCCCAGGGCACATTAGTAGACCACTGTTGCTTATCCATTTTCATCTGTAAAGTATCTACATGCATATGTCAGACAAGATAGTCTGTTTCTGCAGTGTAGTAATGAGCAGATGTGCATTATCTCTAGTATTGTGGGCTTGTACTGTTGATGTGCTGAAATGTTGCTCTCACCCTGTACCAATGCCACAGGTGTGGCTACTGACATTACATCTCTCACACTACTATTTAGGTCCCTCTAGTATACAACTTGAGCAGCAACCTGTAGCTGGTGAATATGGAGTTGTTTTGTTCAGGTTTGCCAATACACCGGCCATGTTATGACCATGCTATTTGCCATGCACACATTTAACACACCTACCAATAATGCATGTTGTACATGTTCACTTATTGTTGCTGTTAACTGCACTGCATCACAGTGGTCATCATGGTGGCATATCTGAAGGTTATGTAAGAGTCCTGTAGTATACCTAACAATCTGTCAGTGCAAGATGTGTTGATAGAGATGAACATAATGGTGGGACAAATCGCCTACAGTAGGGACATGTCTGAAACATTACCCTTACAGAGTGGCTACAACATAATATACACCACTATTATATTGGCAACTCTTCCTGATCTAAACAATTGCAAACCACAATACCACATTCCACACCCTTTACAACCTGTAATTTGATCCTAACATGAGTAATGAATGTGTAATATGGAATCCTATGTTAGGACAACAAATATGGGGAACACATACCTTAAACACTGGAAGCATATGTGTGCACACACTCCAAATAACATATTGTGGAATCAGCTTGTGAGGTACTGACAGCATTCACTCTTCTTGAGTACACACCTTCCATCAAGTGCAGGGCCTCAATGTCACACCAAGTAATGTCTGCTGTCCAAAAAGTATGTCCATGGCATTTGCCCACTCACCTGCAACAGAAGCAGCTGTGGCTTGCACACATCTTACAAACCGCAAGCAACACCTCGCACTGCCTCAGGGCCATCATCCCCATTTTTACCTTGCTAGTGCCAGTGTACACCGTTAGGTTTTCTGTTCATTAGTAGGAACTAGGCTGGTAGACATGGTGGTTGTAATTTGGAACACTGAAAAATAACACTCATGTGTGGCCCATAGTTGTCAAGTGTCTGCAATAAGGCTGAGGATGGGGAGGGGTGTCATCCTGAAACACAACAGTGAACTGAGGCATACATCCAAAGCTCACTAAGAATGGCTGTATCTGAACATGGTTGAGGTCATGAATTGTGCCAGACATAACACTGACTCCACAGCAATAGTGAAGGCACTGTGTGACCTCCAAGGGCTGTGCACATGAGCTGACCTTGCAATCCAGCAGAGTTGGGGGACATTTGTAGGGTGGTGTGACCAAATAATTTCAAGTGAAGATGGCCATTCTAGTATACCCCTTCCAGGATTAGTGACTGCTGTAGTTTAATTAACAGGTGCTGCAACAAACCATTGTCTTATGGGTGTGCACACTTATGTAACCCATATATTGTATGCATCACATTCAGCATCTGCATGACTAACACATTTGTTTGACACTGCATTGGATTGCACAGGTCATATGTCACATATCAGGTGTGTGTAATGTTAACATATGTAGTATTGTGGCCTCATTGCATATCATGAAAGAGGCAGGCATGTCAACAAGGGTGTGTACACTCCTCATATTCACATTAAGCTTGGAAGGATGTCAGTGCAATCAGATTTTATTGCTCATACATGCACTGCTGAGGATGATATCTGCAAATTAGAGGTCAGGCATTAACTATTGACATCAGTCCTCATATCATCCCAGGTATGTGTCAGACAAACACATAGGGGCTGTGAGCAACAGAGCAAACATAACTGCCACACATATACGCATTTAGCAATGGTGTGTACACTCATGAGGTATGGTGCACAGTACATGCCAGTGTGCTGTACAGGTGCAGAGCAATACTGTGTACATGGGTGCAGTGAGTTCCAGGGGAAGGGGCATCACCTACTAACACAACTCATGCATCACCGAGATGTATCATTTTGGTAACAAGGATTGAGTATGGCTGCAGTGCATGCTGTTGAGTGCCATATGTCATGCATGTTGACTTTTGGGTAATGGGAGATCTGTGTAATATCTTTGTGTCACCTTACCTGTAAGTGTGTGTGTGTGCGTGTGTGCGTGTGTGTGTGTGTGTGTGTGTGTGTGTGTGTGTGTGTGTGTGTGTGTGTGTGTGTGTGAGTGTGTGTAGAGGTAAACCATAATGTGCAGGTCTTAAATTACATTCTTTGTTGGCCCCACACAGGTGGCGAGGTGGGTCAGGGTCCCTCCTGCAAGCAAACTGATTTTAGTGTCCATAGAGACTCTAACAATGATGATAAGAATTGTGAGGCACAGGCAGGGTTGTCAGCGGCTGAAGCTGTGCCATCAGTTGACATCACACTTTTATCCACCCTATCCCCACACACAGTCACAACACCTATACATACCCCATCACCAGCAGCCATAGATGAGGGACAGTTGGCGGGTGGTGGCATGAGACAGGACAGTGTGGGGACTATGGCAAGTGTATCTGTACAAAGGAGCCATAGCCGGATGACCGGTGAGGTACCACACAGGCAGATGTGCAAATGCATTCACTCGAGGCACTCCTTAAAATGGAGAAGATCGACATCTGTGCAGTGACAGAGACCTGGTTCAAAGCTCCAGAGAGCACCCCTGCATTACCAGGCTATAATTCATACCACACCTTAAGGCCATGTAACCTGGACCAAAACAATAAAGGTGGAGGCGTGTCCATATTCATTAAGGATATCCACACCTCCAGGCTAGTTGCTCAGCATAATGCATCCGAGATTATCCAAGTGCAACTTACTCTGGGCAAGACTGCAATCCAAATTGTAACTTGCTACAGATCCCCCACTATGCCCCTGGATTCCCACTCCTCATTTCTTGATACACTGGAAAATATTAGGGTGCAACCCAACACCCTAAAATGGGTGATTTCAACTACCCTATGATTAACTGGGAAAACTACTCATGTACCAACTCTTTTGCTCAATGTTTTCTGGAATTCATAAATTCCAGTGGCTTGGATCAACTTATCCACACCTCCACCAGGGGCAGCAATATCCTAGACCTGATAATTACCAACATGGGTGACCGGTGTTCCACATCAGAGGTCAATTCCTCTTTGGTCGGATCCGACCACAAGCTAATTACCCTAGACATCCACTTCCTGCCCCAACCCCCCATTATGGAAATCACCATAAAATATTTCTCCAAAGTCAACTTCATGCTTCTTAAGACAGAAGTGGCAAACAACATGACACCCATGCAGACAGACAATAGAGGTACGACTGCTGAATCCTACACAAATGCACTTTATAAGCACTTACACGAATGCATGGATCATGCTATCCCTAACAGAACCAGGATGCTATCCTCCAAAAAAAGGATGTCAATCTGGTGGTCCCCTGCCATAAACAAGCTCTACGACAGAAGAAAGAAACTGTTGCAAAAAAGAGTAAAATCCCATGATTGGAGGAACTCAATGGTCAGCCTCAGTAAGAAGCTGAGATCCCTCATAAAGTCCTCCAAAGCTAGTTACGAAAACAAAATCACCACTGATTCTAAAGACAACCACAAAGCATTCTATAGCTATGTCAAGAATCTCAATGGCAACACTCAGATCTGCTCTGAGTTGCAGCACAATGGCACTAAATATACAGAACCAACTGATATTGCCAACATCCTGGCAGATAGGTTCAGTGCTAACTTTACCCCCTCTCACCCCCTAAAGGGCCCATCTCTATACCGGAAGAACGCAAAGTTCTTGTAATCATGGCTGCACAGGTAAAACCACACTCTCCAAAGCCAAGAACACAGCATCCATGGGACCTGACAACATCCCAGGCTGCATTCTACATGAACTGCAGAATGAACTGACACCCCACCTAAGCACCATGTTCATTCATAGCCTCACCTCAGGATTTGTGCCCACTGAATGGTGCACAGAAATGGTTATCCCACTCCACAAAGGGGAGCCACCACAGACCCCAAAACTACTGCCCAATTAGCCTAAAGAGCCTGATCTGCAAGGCCATGGAACATATCATCATGGATCTTATACACAAAGACATTGGTAATCTCCAAACTCTGGACCCCACCCAGTTAGGGTTTGTAAAAGGCAGATCATGTCTCCAAAACCTGATAGACTCCTTAGAAGCAGTCACCAAAGCCATAGATGAGGGTAAGGTGGTTCAGACAGCCTATCTAGATCTTGCCAAGGCTTTTGACATCATCCCCCACTCTGGGATTATAGATAAACTCACTAAACTAGGTATAAATCACTATGTCACAAGATGGGTTGCCAACTGGCTCACTGACAGAACCCACACTGTGAAAGTAGCAAACTCCAAATCCGACTTCAAACCGGTGACAAGTGGAGTACCACTGGGTTCAGTCCTGGGTCCTCCCCTGTTTGGTATCTATTTTTCTGAAGTATAGGCTAACACAGAAGGTATTTGGCTAATGAAGTTCACAGATGACTGCAAACTAGTAGCCATAATCAAAACTCCTAATGATGTGGACATCCTACAAAAGGGCCTCACGGAGACAGATGCCTGGTGTTAAAGCCATGACCTCAAGCTCAATGCCAAAAAGGGCATTGTCATCCCCATTAGTAAAAACTCTGTACTCATGAGCTACCACATAGGTGGTAGTCTACTTAACACCAAAAGTGTGATAAGAGACCTTGGGACACAGGTGGACAGTAGTCTCTCCTTTGATAATCACATCACCACAGTAGTCAGGAAATCCTTCTATGTGGCACACCTCATCACAAAAGGTTTCTGATCCAAGAAAAAAGAGGCCATTGTTCCCCTCTACTCATCTCTCATTAGACCCATTATAGAGTACGATGCCCCTTTTGGCATGTACCTCACAAGACATCTACAACAACTGGAAAGGCCGCAGAAATACCTCACAAAGAGGATTACTGGCCTCAAACAGATGCCCTACACAGACCGTCTCAAAAAACTCCAGCTTTACTCCGTCGCATATCACCTACTCAGAGGCGATCTCTGCCTAACATACCAATCTATGTCAAACGCAGAGCTGTTGGACATGCTCAACTTATTCCCAATCTCTCCAAGCTACATGCTCTAGAGACCTAACCCTTGTCACTACAATAAACAGAACATGCTGGAGGGACAGATTCCTGTCCCTGAGACTTTCCATACTCTGGAACAAACTACCTATCTATATCAAACAAAGCTCCTCATTAGCACTCTTCATGAAAAATCTTGATGATTGGATGGGCAATAGGAAATTCACCCTGGGGATCACTTCTGTGGCTCAGCTCAACAGGAGCACAGGAAAATAATTTTCTTGGGTGGTGAAAGCCAGGGTACCTTTTTGGCTAGGCTTATATAGGCCCTAGGGCCAATAGCCTAGTACCTACCTATGAACCTATGAACCTATGTAGAGGTATGCTCATAGAAGGGCTGCTTGCCATTATGCTCCTGGCAGAAGTGCCACAGCAGGTGTCACCAGACACATGTATGGAATGCTACAGCAGAGAGAGTCTGAGGCTCCAGAGGGCTACTCCTTCTGCTGTACTTGACAACATCCATGGTCTTGCAGGTGCCCACCATTATTTTGCAGAGGTCCTGGATAGATGGTTGGGTGAGATGGTGATAATCCTCGACCGTGTGGTGTCTCTGGTAAAGCATGTGGTGGGAGTAGGGCGGCGGCCATGTGGACGTATTTCAGCAACACTAACATGTGGAGGTCTACATGGATGTGCAACAACTCAAAGCCACTCCCGTAGTGGCAGTACCAGCACCAACACTGCAGGGGGGGGTGCTGTCAACACCTCAATGCAGCAGGCCACATGCACATGGTCCTGGCCAGGCCCAACAAGGATGTGGATCCAATGGACAATTGTCATCATCAGGAGAGAGTACCATATTTGGGCTTCTGTCTGGTAGTGCCCGTAAAACTCCTGGCAGGCACAGTTCCTGTGTCCGTGGCTGAAGACAGTGAACTGTACAACCTGCCATTTATGGTCTGCAGCTGTCCAACAAACCCCTGTATAGGACAGCCACATGGCAGACTGTGTGCATACATACACACTAACACTTCACCAGCACAGCTAGGGCACCTCCATACCTACACATACCACATCTGCACAGCTCATTTAATAAAGACCCCCTAACCCACACACATGATGTCAACTAAATGGCTCAGCCTAGGCCTCTGGCAAACCCGCAACACACCTTGTGCATATGATGATACCTGTGCCACATCCCTGTCATCCATATCTTCAATGCAGAGACATGCTGATATGGTTCTGATGCACAGGGTGAATGTCCTAATGTTTAGCAATGTAATGCTGTTTAACATGTTTTCAGCTGGAATGATTAATGCTTTCACATCAGGGTGTATAGCTGTCCAACCATGATGCATTATAGCTGTTATTAACATTGACTGATTGTAGTCTCCATAATGTATTCTGTTTGTGTTCTAGGTTATGTGTCAGTAGGATGTTGGTCTGCTGTCCTGTCCTACAAGGGGTGTAGCACTGTGTTGACACATTGACTGTGTCATATCCCAGGTACAGTTGATCACAGGTAACAAGTCTGTATAACAGTTACTGCATGTGCCACATGGCTGATAGGTCTGAGGGGGGTATATAGGTGAGTGTATGGTGGCTGATGTCAGCAGCTCTTCTACAGTGGACAATATAAGTGTACTGGGTGACACACACCAAATTTTCGTGAGTAATACATACACACACACACACACACACACACACACACACACAGGCTTTGGTGTTGATGCAATACACAGAGAATACTGTTCACATGGACGTACTTCATTTTGCAGTGAACTCATTTTGGCCTATGTAATTTCACCCAGACCAAATTGCCAAAACATCACATCAGGAAATAATCATTTACCCAGTTTAATGTCATTGATGATGGTACCGACATGGTATATGTCCAATTTCCCAATGTAGCGCAATCCTGGAGTTGGTAAACATAGGTGTGCTGGTGTGCGTGGCACAGCACCCCACTTTGGAGGGTGTGGGGTGGTGTAGAACCACACATAGTGTGATTAACAGTTACTTAAACTGTTAACATAAACTGTACAGTATAACAGCACACTAAACGGGGGGATACCCACAACAATAACCCCAATGCAACCACACTCATGT
This sequence comes from Protopterus annectens, assembly GCF_019279795.1. Lineage (NCBI taxonomy): Eukaryota > Metazoa > Chordata > Ceratodontiformes > Protopteridae > Protopterus > Protopterus annectens. The sequence goes on along the minus strand of NC_056729.1, from coordinate 238,921,213 downwards.
ATATATACCAACTCTAGTATTGCTGTACAGCTGTACAGTGGGCAAGAGGGCATTTACACATCCACTAATTTTTTTCTTGAATGCATTTCCACAAGATGATTGCTTTGAAATACTACCTTTAGCCAGTTAGTTCTCAGACAAATGATCTCCTGGGACATATATTTTCTACAAACTGAAGTAGGTCCGTTCACATACACACACACTTACTTGGCTACACTGAGAGTAGAACCTCTACCTAGGTACTTATTGCTACTAATGTGTTTGGTTTAATTGCACAAACCACAGAACTTTTAGGGTGAGGTGTGTCCCGAGTTTCTTGTTAAATGAAGAACATCACCAGGCCTTGTACAGTATGGTAATGGGGGATGTACTGGGTGTTAATGAACAATACATAGTATGACATACTGTCATATACACATTGACAAACACATACAGTCATAGACACATTTGACAGACCTGGGTTTAGCAGTGCTAACTACCTTGTCAGTAAGTCCATTCTGTTACAGAGTTTTTGCACACAGCACATGCATCATTGGGCTGGATAGTGTAATCAGTTACCTGTATGGTTGATAGTGACATCGGTCCTCATACAGTGGACCTTGGGACATGTACTGAGAAGGGGGTTACCATGGTGTAAAGACAGTATACCCAGCAACCACAACCCACACTGGATATTGTACTCACTGAAAGCCATGATACTGCTCTGACATACTCACAATCACACATTGACCAGGACTGCAATACAAACCCTTGTCTATCTAATTAGTGCTGCCACAGGGATATGCATTTATTGCACATGCCACAGGGATAGTAGGGTGAGGATTTGTCATGACTCTCCTAATGTCAGCAACGTCACCATTCTTTATAATGTATGGCAAGGTTTAGTGTATTTGGAGAATGTGGCCACAGAATGCTGTCTCCTACAAATATGCACACTCACACACAATTACACACACACACACACACACACACACACACACACACACACACACACACATACATACTCACATTTGCCAGGAACCAGGGTAACACACTCCTATCTACCCATTTGTAGAACAGCGTTATGCTGGTACTGCAAGCTCCAGGTAGCCCATACGGTTAAGAGTGTAACAAGGTACATTTAATGTGAATTACAGCAGCAACCATTGCTAAGTATAGAAATGGGGGTGTAGTGGGTGAGAAGGCCCTCAGAGTATTTTCAACTACAAGTTTACAAACACACAGACACTGTTATTCTCAGTAATGCACACTGACACATTTGTCAGTACTGAGGTCCATAGGTGCAGGTGTTCCTAGGTGTGTACCCGGCTAATATCCTTGGAGATGTGAGAAGAATAGGGCATGAGGGTACACTGGTATCATGCCAGCTGACAGCAGGCCATCTGTCAACTGATGCCACTTGAGTGATCCCTAGGGTGACAGTTAAATTCAACATCCAATCATCTGTTTTTCTCTTGCAGAGGGCCAGTAAGGTGTTCCAATTAACATGTATGCAACATACATTACATAACATGGCCAGTGTCTGGTTTAGGGACCTATACCCAAGCATGTTCTATTGACTGTTGTAGTCTTGTTGAGGTATCCATGGCATGTGGTGCATACAGAGTGGGGTTTCCTAGCTGTGGCATTCATAACACAGCTGGGAAGACATGTCAGTGTCAGTCAATCAGAGATTGCCTGTAAGCAGCCAAGATGGATACCTGACATCTGCACATCTGTGCAGAGGACAGACATAAATTAGCTAGCCAACAGGTTATGCATTAGGATGAATGTTTTGACAGATCGATGTTTGACACTGATAGGTATGCCATTACTACATGACATCAGTCCTCAATGACATGTCATAAATGCATACTAATCTACAGTTAATATCAGCATATCAGATCAATATCCAATAGAAGATACTTAAAAACATACAGCTCAAACACCAAGAACACAATAGTTAGTACTCAGAGTCCAGCTTTGCATGCAGGGGTGTATGGTTCCAGTACTACAATCTGTAATCTACTCTTACTTGGAAAAGCACTGTTAAAAGTAGTAATGTAATGATACAATGCATGCAAGTGTGACTGAATATAACCTGGGATACTACTCATGTATGAACCACATACAAAGAGAAAAGATTGTGGCACTACCCATGTATACTCAGGTGTCCCATACAGTATACTAACACCCCTTGCCACTGTAATGACAGCAAATAGAAGCATGTTATGTACATGGAATTAAATACACGTATTAAAGATGTCATTACCCTGCTATTTTATCAGACTGGAATGTGATCACTGGTTACCAGAGCTGAGCTATGCTTAGCAGGTGTAAGCATTGCTTAAATGTAAATGCAATTAGCAAGTGGGGGACTCCAACTCCTGCACAGGCCATCAGCTGATCATGAACATTACCTAAAAAAGTCAAGCTGCTGCCTATGCAAAACAGATGTACTTTTCCACATCCACCGGGGGGGGGGCAGAGAGAAAGTAAGAAAGAAAGGGAGTAAGAGACAAGTGTGTTGGTGTATGATCCATGGGTGGAAAGTGGTATCTGGGTATTAAAATGGTTGCCTATATTGTTTACTAATTCATACTGTCACATAGTAATTGCACATAGCAGTACACATTTATGGCTTGTTTGAAAACTGTTGGCCTTGTAATGTGGACATTGGGACATATAGATCCTCAATATAATGATGTAGCAAAACCCACACTGCAATGGATCCTATCATTATACAATCACCCCAACACCCAGACAGGATACTGATGACACACTCACAAACACACACTTATCAGTATTGAGTTTCAAACCCCTACCTGGCTATGCATTGCTATCACAGTGTGACACAGTTACTGCATGCACAACAGAGCTTACATGTTGGAAAGCTGTCTGAAGGTATCTTTGAAGATGAGTGATATCACCGGTAGTGCTAAAGGAGGGGTAAGGGGAGTGTAGTAAGTGTGAATGCCCACAAAATCAGGCGTCAACAAAGACAACACACACTCTTTCACAAATACACACACATATTAACACAAATGGCAGGACCAGGAATAGAAATACCTAACTAGTTTGCTACACTACAGTATTACATAGTTATCGCAAGTGCCACAGAGTTTGTAGTGCAGAAACATGGGCAAAGGGTTATTTCAAGGTGACTGACATCAGCAGCCATGCTAATGCAGGGCAATGGGAGGTGTAGTGGGTGTGAATGGCCTCAAAATTATTCATCTCCACACATAAACACACACACACACACACACACACACACACACACACACACACACACACACACACACACACACACAAACACAGACACAATTGCCAGTACTGAGATCCATAGGTCCATTGCTTCACAGGTGTATAGTAGGTGAATGGGTCTGAAGGCTTTACAAGGCTAGGACAAGGGAATACCTTGGCATCAGGCTACATGACAATAGTCCCCAGTGTGGCTCAGGGGTGTAGACCCTGGAGTGGTCTCCAGGGGTGAGTATTGTATTCACCATCCACTCATCTGGGTTAGTATTGTGGGTGGCCAGTGATGTGCACTGCTTCCCATGTATGTGATCTATATTCCATAACATGGACAGTGTCTGGGTTGTGCACATGTCCCACATGCATGTTCTTTGATGCGTGGAAGTGTACTGGAGGTTTCTGGGGCATGTTGTGTGGACAGATTGTTATCTTCTGATGCAGCATTCCTGACCTCATTTGGTGAAACCTGGCTATGTAACTGAGGTTGTGCTTGCACCTACAGTGACAGCATGATACAGGTATTCAGTGGAGTTAGTGGCATCTGTCCATACAGGGCATGTGTATATGGCATGGTATTCCCTTTGTGGGCTATGTTTGCAGACTCTACAGTTGTTGTAGGCATTCAGTGGGGAACATGGCAAAAGGGCCACTGTACACATTTATTTGCCTACTGAGGGGATGGAACATGGTGCCATGTCCTTTCACTTGCTGGATAACACACAGTCAGGAGATGTAACACATCAACATACTTTCTGATGTCAGTGGAACTGTTGTGGTCAACAGAACTGTATTCCACTGCAATCACACCATGGTTACTATCTGTGAGGCAATATGCAGGAAACTACCAATATAGTGGTTGTTGCCTAGCCAAGTGTGTTTGTGTATGAGATGTGGGTGGAGAGTTTTCTCTGAGTAATAGAAGGGTTGCCTATATTGTTCACTAATCCATAATGTCACATGTAGGGCTATGGATTGTCTACACCAACCTCTCTGGTGTTTGACATCTGTTGTCCTTGTAAGGTGGACATTGTGACATATACTAGGTCCTCAACATAATAATTTAGCAAAACACACCCTACAATGGATCCTGTTATTACACAATCCCAGTAACCTCTACAAAGTAAACTGATGACAGACAGACACACTCACACACTTGTCAGAACTGAGACTCAAAATCTTACCTAGCTATGTATTGCTACTACAGTGTACTGCATTTATTGCATGTGCCACAGCGTTTGCAGGATGGATTTTGTCCCAAGGTACTTCTAAGGTGAGGAATATAACCAGCCCTTGTAAATACTGGCATTGGGAGACGTAGTGGGTGAGAGATCCAAAAAATATTTTTTAACCTACACACACATTTACATTTGCAAGGGGTGAGGCTCAAACCTCTATCTGACAATCTTTACAGACCATTACGTTATGCATTTACCATATGCACCACTGACCTTACATGATTTAGGGGTGCCAACAGGTACTTCTAAGGTGGATGATATCTGCAGGACTGCTAAAGTCATGCTCTAAGATGTGTACTGTATGTAAATGGGGTCAAAATCTTTGAGGCAGAAACATACATATGTACACACACTTGCCATGGATGAGATTTAAACCCATACCTATGTAGTTACTGTCACTTCATTGTTCCGAATTTATGGCATGCACCATGGAGCTTACATGATAGAGAGCTGTGCCACAGTATCTTTGAAGTTGACTACTATCAGCAACAGTGCTAAAGGGGGGTGAGGGGAGAGTAGTAAGTGTAAAGGTCCATAAAATCAGGTATCATCAAAAACACACACTCACTCACACAAACACACACAATTTCACAGTTGCCATACCTGGGATTAAAACTCCTACCTAACTAGTATGCTACACTATAGTATTACACAGGGCAAGCACCACAGAGTTTATATGTTGGAGACCTGTACCAATGTATCTTTGAATGTGACTAACATCAGTAGCAGTGCTAAAGGAGGGTTAAGGGGAGAGTAGTAAGTGTCAATATCCATAAAATCAGGTATCATAAAAGACACACACACTCTCTTACACAAACACACACAGTTTCCATGTCTGGGATTAGAACTCCTACCTAAATAAAATGCTACACTATAGCATTACACAGTTATCACAAGTGCCATGGAGCTCGTATGTTAAAGAGCTCTCCAAAGGTATCTTTGAAGGTGACTAACATCAGCAGCAGTGCTAAAGGAGGGGTAAGGGGAGAGTAGTAAGGGTCAATGTCCATAAAATCAAGTATCATCAAAGACACACACACTATCTCACACAAACACACTCACTTTCACAGTTGCCATGTCAGGGATTATTATATGGCTGAGACTTGGCCAGAGTGTTATTTCAAGGTGACTGACAGCAGGAGTGCTAACATGGGCAATGGGAAGTGCAGTGTGTGTGAATGGGTCATAATCCATTCCTCTGGAAACACGCACACACACACACACACACACACACACACACACACACACACACACACACACACACACACACACACACACACACACACACACACACACATGCACACACGCGCACACACACACACACACACACACACATGCACACTCAGTCACACACAACTTTACATTTGACAGGACTGGGAGTACAAATGCTAGATGAATATTGATGTGTACTATTGTGTTACACAGTTATCGCAAGCACCACAGACACTATAGGGCTGAGGGCTACCAAAAGCAATGTCTACAGTGATTGACATCAGCACATCATGTGATATTGCCCAATTGGATGTGTGGTGGGTGGGACAGGCCTTATGATAGAAATCTCTCTGTCTCTGTCTCTCTCTCTTCCCCACACCTCTGTGTGTGTATGTTTGATATATTATGGTGTGTTGGCCTTGGATATGTATGAGTATTCCTATTCAGTGTATGTGCAAACCATGAATGGTGTACAATGTGGTGTGTGTGCACAGATATCTGCGAGGGACAGATATGTATAGTCCATTGTGTTGTCAGACATGGGCTTCATTTCTCTAAGTGTAGGACCATGCCCAGTATGATCTTCTGTATTGAGGGTATAAATCCATTCCATGTAGGTTGTACTCCATTCCAGGGTTTGGTGTTCTACACCTACAGCTATCAACCTGTTTCTGCAGGATATCTGTAGATAGGTTGACAATATGGGGTCACAATGGCCAACAGGGGCAGCCGTGGTGGTGCAGCGGTTAACGTTGCCACCTCAAAGCAAAAGGTTCTCTGGTGTGATCCTTTGCTGGGGTGCCTTCTGTGCAGAGTCTGCATGTCCTCCCTGTGGTCGCATGGGTTTCCTCCGGGTTCTCCAGTTTCCTCCCACATCCCAAAGACATGCTGTAGGTGGATTGGACACCCTAATTTTGCCCTAGGCGTGAGTGTGTGCATGTGTGTGCCTTCTGTGGAAGGTTGGGTGCTGGGCTGGAAACTCAACACCATAAAACTCCACTGCCAATCATGAGCAGACAGGTGATCCACTGTGGCAACCCCTAACCAGGAAAAGCCAGAAGAAGAAGTCACAATGGGTGACAGATAGTGAAATACTGTAACAACAATTGTGTCTGTGCTGTTTGTGTTACATGGTTGGTGTTAGCAGAGATATTCAGACATATGCACTGTTTTACTCTGTGATGTATTATGTCATCAACTACTGACAGATATACTTATTTGCTCACAGTTATTTCCAGGGAAATACAAGATGAATGAAGCTGTGTCCAATGTTGTGGTCTGCCGCCTACATATTCTTGCACACTCATGCCATTCTGGAGGGGTAGCTGCAGACACTTGCTGATGGGTCTGTGTAAATGGTCCAGCACCTTGGTACTATGGTGGCTGAGGATCCCCTTCTTGTACATATATCAATGTAACAGAATGGCCATATCCTGCTCTGACCATGCCTCATAGCTGTACAGATTCACCCAGGTTACCCAGAGGCAGGGCTCATATATCTGGTCAGTTCCCCTTCACATTGTGGTTTATGAGCAGGTTTGTAGCCACCCATTATTGGGTTTGCAGGCTGGGAGACTGGGGTAGTATGGGCACACATCAGAGTTTTAGACTTCACACACTCCATGACATCCATGCTTCTACACCCCCCACTTTGTTATTCTATCCTCTTCCTAACATTATGTTAGTGATATCTGAGAAGTATCCCTATAGTTGTCCTTTCATCCCAGCGATATTTAAGGGTTGGTCCACAGTTCATGCAGTAGGACATGGTGGGCATGCTACTGGGGTTTGTCAACATGGCCTTACATTTGTGACCTGTTGACTGAGTTATGTTGTTAGTTGGGACCCCATGAGATAACATACATTGGCACTACAGGTGAGGAACAGGACTTTGAGAGAGGACTGTAGGTCATTTGGTAGTGATGCAGGCCATCTGTAGCAGGCCAGTGCATTCTGTCACTCCCAGGCTGCGAGCCACTGGATTCCCCTAGGGTGACAGGGTAAGTGTGCGAGTTGTTAATGGCAATAGTTCCTGTCTATATTAATCCATTGGTCTGGATGCTAGCAGGGTGCTGCTTACAGCTGGGGACACATCTGCATGGGACATCTCTTCAGCATGCTGCATTCTGTGGGTATTCCCATACAGACTTGGGGGTCATACTGTACTCATTCCCAACAGCAAGGATATGACCTGTGATAAACCTGTGGCTGATGGTGGGGTGAGCTGAGTGCATGTGTGATATGGAACCTTCTTGCAGCTGAATCACAGATATACATGGGACATTCCCCTTATGCTGCCTTATGCAGGGACATAGGCAGTCTCTTATTACTTCATAACTGTGCCTTTTGTGGTCTGCCACTGATTGGCCAGACTACATCAGTATTCCATACTACACAGGCAACTAATGTGCTGCTAATCTGTATGTACAATTCCGAAGGTTTGTTCAGTGGACAGTTGCATTTTATGTACTCTGTCTAGAGTACTTCCACCTGTGTACTGTGTGTATGTCTGCACCCACATTCATGGCATGTCCATCTTTCAGACAGTGACAGATATTGACATCTGGACAGTGAGTATGGATGACTGCTGCCCCAGACACACCCCCTTCCTTATCTTTGCTTAGCTAAGGGCAAACACGGGCCACAGAGCTCCAATAAGCTTACAGCATGCATGACACTCCCCCTTGTGAGGTCACCTATCTCTTAGACTTATACAATGGTGTTGCTGCACCTACATGGTTGGGTGCAAGCTAACACTGAGAGGAAACCTGTGATTCAGTATGTCTCCTCATTTGTATAAAACAGAATGCTAATTCATAGTTACCACACTCACACTCAGCCTTTCCCCTTAGCAGCCTCTATTCCCTGGTATTGTTGTCTTATGCATGCCACTGACTATTATGGCAGAATGCTGATTTGGGTTTAAAAGCTTATTACCAACTTTTTTTTCTTATTTTTGAGCCAATCCCATTTGCACACAGCTGCCCTATGCTTAAACGGCCAAAATCGGACAAAAAAAGTTATTTTTTATAATTTTGCAACTATTTCTCATGCCAATGACCATATTTTTGGCCATTGGCATGCCTATTACATTGAATAAATGCTTTCTGTGGAGCTGTCATGCCTCCATTTTGTAATTTGCTGAAATGTATTCGGTTGGTAACCGAATACATTTCTGCAGGTTACACTATTCCTTCACAGATGCCTGCCTGCTTCCTGGATCGCTAATTCACTTCATTTGCATGGTTTTCACCAGCAAATGAGGTAATTTGCATAGAGCAGTGGTGTCCATGCAGAAATAGTGTATGAGTGCTTGTGCATGTCCCGGGAGCTCATTCCTGGATCACTCGTCGGCCATATTGCGTGCAGCAGCTCTTGCACTATTCCTGCACTCCTTGCAGAGCTTGCTGAATCTGGGGGCTGTCAAGGAAAGTTTACTGTCATCGAGCATTGTTTATATTTCTTAGACTATAGTTACTAGTAAATAGTGTGGGAAGAAATAGCCAGGGAATTGTTATGGCTAGGCTTGTATAGGCCCTAAGGCCGATAGCCTAGTACCAACCTATGAACCTATGGTTATCACATTGATTTGGTTTAAAAAATGGATGTTTTGTCACAGTACAGTCAAGCTCGTTACCATTACTAAAGTAGGTAACTACAGTGCATCCATTATTTTCATATTGCGTGCAATTTTTAATGTGTGCTTATTATTGTAGTACTCATAAAGATATTTGTACATACTTGCTGTTTGCAGCCTATCACAGAAGTGGTTCATGTTAATATATGAAGCCCAGAGATGACACAAATTATATTGCATCATATTGTAAGAGATTGTATTACATATTGCATGAATAAGAAAACAGACCACCATCTGTTATCATTGCAATTTAAGAGACGGTGTGAGTGGTAACAGGAGAGGATCGCTGCTTTCAGAATATCTTCTTGATCTATACCCAAACACATGCCAATGAAAGAAAAAAATTCAAAACAAAAATAACAAAAATAGTGTTGGCTAAAATGCAGTGTGGACTCTTCAAGACAGAAAAAGGAATTATGATTTCTTAGAAAATGTATCAAGTGAGTAAACATTTACTCAGAGACTGTTGGATTAAAAATAATGACAGAAGATTCATAGCATACTTCTCAGCCATACCACATTCCTCTGTATTTACCAGGTTTGAGGGCAAAATGATAGGGTGCCATGAATTCCTGAGTGACCCCTTCAATTCCCTAATTTCCCAGGTCTTTTTTCAAAGTTTTTTTTTTCAAAGATGTTGCTGACATCATAATGTGCAGGGGTGTGCATGATGATGTCAGCTTCAGGTGGCAGACTGCCAGCCTATTGGAATTAGGCTGAGGGCTGGAGGGGTGTATACTCTCTCTGTTTTTGCTTATCTTTATTTTTTTTCCATAGTACGTGGTTGTATGGCATGTTGGCACCATTGCACAGTGTGGCTTGTGTTACAAGTCAGATGAGACCAAGAAACAGAGCAGCAGAGAATGGCTGTCTCAAGTCTTGAGCTGTTTTTTGTTTTAATTTTAAATTAATATGGAGCAACCTGATCCAAGCCCATGAGCCATTACTACTTAAGTGCAGCAGTTGAGCTGCAGAGTTGGACTGGTGCACCCAGCTGTGGACAGTCAACTCAAGAGAGATAAAGAGAATGAGAAAATTTATTTTGACTTCCTCAGGGTAATAAAAAAAATTGGGACTAGATAATTCATCAGTATGGGTGAGGGCAAGGAAACATAAATTAAACTTTCAAGAAGCTATTTCTTTTTTTAATAATGATATAGCCTATAGATCAAACAAACATTTCAACATACTGCATTAAATAAAACATATAGTTTGATGATCTTTCATTTGTAAAGAGATGACAATATAAAGAAATTCCACATTATACTCTGGAAACAATCAGTGTACAAGTGTTCCCTTGCTATCTAAGATTTTGGTGTTTATAATGTGCTTCAATCTGCTTAACATTTTGTATTAGTTCATAGGTTGTTACTAGGCTAACAACAAATAGGGCCTTTATAAGACTAACAGTGCACCCCATTTCAATTTTGTCACCAAGTACCTTCACATCTATTAGGAGGGGGAGAAATGTTAGTAAGGAGGTAACCTAGGGACATGTGTGTGTGTGTGTGTGTGTGTGTGGGGGGGATTCTAGAAACATTATACTTACCGGTGGCATCTGTCCATCAGAGACATGGGAGCCAGACCGGGTTGAATTTGCAAGATCACATCCAATGGTCAAGATTTCATTTAAATAGTGCCAGGGATGAACTCTGCTTTACATGTATGGGGAGCCTATTCTATAACACAGGAGACCTTCAAGTCACATATCAGATAAACATTGCTTGTGTGTGTATGTCTGTGTGTGTGTGTGGGAGGGGGGGGTGTCCACTTTGTAAACTCAAAATATTGAAATTTTGAATTTCAGTATTTTGAGTTGAGAATACCGAAGTGCAGTTTTTCGAAACTGTACTATGTCGGATCTTTGTTTTGTTGAACCTGTGTTGCATTTACTATGCTGTGTTATTAAGGGTGTGCTGTCACTTTAAAAGATGTGTGGTATGGCGGCCGATGTCACTTCTGTATGGAGATTCAGGTAGGTGTTCAATTTTTAAGGATTTAAGTGTAAATGTATTAATGTTTAGTTGTGGGGAGTTGTAGACGTAGGTGGGGGTAGGTGGGTGAGAGTGTATGTATGTGAATGTTGAATGTAATGATTTCTGTACTTGTGCAGTGTGTGCTTGTGTATGTTATCAGTGAGTTTACATATGACTGTGCAGTGGGAGTGTAGGGCAAGTCAGGGAAGGTGTGTGTTTCTTTTTGTTCATGTTAGTGTGACCTTGGAGTTGGTATATATAAGTAGCAGGGGTGTGAGCAGTGCAGAGGGGCTTGCCCTCCTGCAGGAACGTATATTGGTATCAGTTTTAATTTTGTAGTGTTTATTTGTTGTTTTGGGGGGAGGTTTATGTATTTATTTGTGTTTTCTTACAGTTGGTATTGTGATGTTTCGTGTTTCTGAGGGTTTGATATTCTCAACATGAAATACTGAAATTCGAGATTTAAATATTTCAAGTTTACAAAGTAGACCCGTATGTGTGTGTATGTGTATTTGCACACACACACACACACACACACACACACACACACACACACACACACACACACACACACACACACACACACACACACACACACACACACACACACACACACACACACACACACACACACACACACACACACACACACACACACACACACACACACACACACACACACACACACACACACACTCATGTTGTCAGGCTTTGTCCAGATAATGTGCATGAAGAGGTTAAGAAGTATGGGGGGTTGCTAGGATGTCTGCCAAATGTGCAGATGCATACAGAAATCCAAAGCAATAAGTGAAATCTGTCCCTTCCCAGAGAAAATAACAGTATAGATTTTTTTTCAAACAGATTAGATTTAACCGTAGGTGCATGGGTTTGCCCATTGCTTAGCTATGCATACTGTAGCTTAAATAGCACAAGAAGATAAATAGCAAGATACATTCCATTGAAACCGAGCTGCAATAGTGTAGTGTCAGAGCATTTGCTTTGTAACCAGTCATTCCCAATTCGATTCTCACTGTAGTAAATTCCATTTTCCATGTGAAATCACTTTATGAACATTTTTTGTTGTATAACCTACTAAATAACATATGTTTGTGAACTGGAGAATGCATTAAGTGAAGCTGAGGTGACATTGTAATAATGTGGTAAAAACCACAGATAAACACAAGTGCCCCATACAGTATACGTAGACATGAATCAAGGATACTAAATGAAGGTATAATGTGTAATGAATGATAAATCCATACAGTGTCCAAATCTGCCACTTTCCCAAGACCCATGTTTCATTTCATTCTAAAGTAGTGCAGAGATAAGTGGGAGTAAGCAGTTTTAAGCAATAGTAAGCAGGCTGAAGCCTGTTTGTGTGGGGGTAAGCAATGCGCATACAGGTTAAGCAATTTTGAAACTAACTCTCTGTAAGCATATTTAACTGGAAGTTAGCATAGCTTACCATTGTGCAAACCTGCTTACAACTGCTTAAAAGTGCTTTAATCACTCTGTATCCAACAGCCGCTGTTCTGCCCAGCAACAAAATAAACATCCTTCACAGGTCATGAACTCAGGACCCTGTACACTATAGTCACAGCAGTTAACCAGTAAGCCATCACAACAGTACATAAAATAGAGGTATCCCCAAACAGATCCTCACCATAGCAAAATTGCAATTTACATATGAAAGGAATCTATATACAGTTTTATGTTGAATAACCTACTACATAACATATATATGTGAACTGGAGTACTGCATTAAGTCCAGATTTGAGGTGTCATTGTAATAAAGTGGTGAAATCCCCCAATAAACACAAGGACCCCATACAGTGTACGTACACATGAATCACGTATACTAAACAAATATATAACATGTAATGAATGATAAATGAATTTTAAACAGGAAATAGTGTGCACATTTAAAAATAAGCAATGCTAAGCATTGCACACCCCTGCTTACTATGTGTAAAATATGTGTAGGCCAGCTAAATCAATCTGCCCATTGGTATACCCCTTTAAGCAATGCCAACCTTAGGTAAGCAGGTTTGCCTATAGCTTAGCATTTTCAAAACCGTCCAATCATGGCAACGTGTGGGAAATCAGCCCTATTTAAACCCCACAGGTGGGAATACATCTCATAACTGGTTGCAGCTTTCTCCTGCAGGCACTATGGCTGGTGTGGGAGAAAGATCACCCTTCCGGGCAAAGCACTAGGGCATCCAAGAGTCCAAAGTCATGGCAGGACACCTCATTAAAGACCATGAACAGAGACTGCTACAGGGCCAGTACCGGGGTTCCCAATATAAAGCAGAAGCATGGGACCATCTCCCCCGTGACCTCACCAGTGCCACTGGCATCCCTCAAACTGGTGAGCAGGTCAGGTATCACTATGCCAACCTGAAACGGAGGAAGAGGGAGCTCTTGGATCAGTGGATCCAAGAAGCTAGGCAGCTGGGTGATGTCCCAGCCATGTGTAAGTACTCATCCTACTACCTATTTAATAATTGCCAGCTCATGTATATTATGGATAGGTATGGTTAAATATTCCTCTTATATCTTAGACAATGACAGATGAGCCCTCAACTGTACAGATTTGTCCAGAATGTCCAGATAATTGGCCCACATCTGCTGCCTGTTACCCTGTCCCCCTGGCATATCAGTGTGAAGATCTCTGACATTTAGGTAGCATTTAATGTCATATAACTGACTGTCAGACCTGTAAATATTCAGAAAATGTATATGAAAACAAACCTGTCATTGTAGCAACTCACCAAAGGTTTATGAGGGCAATAGTCAAAATGTGTCCCAGTTTCACCTTCTTGTTGTCAAGACATGCTCAGAGTGTGTGTAATAAGAGATGAAGAGGTATGTGCATAACATCAATCTGGAATCTGGGAATATGTGTAGAAATAGTCAGGTAGTGTTAACAAATGATACCTCCGCAGGTATACTAGGTAAGAGGTGTATACTGCAGGTAAAACACAGTTCATGTATATAGTTGTCTACAGCCATACCACTGTACAAGCTAAGGCCATAGGGTAGTGTAATATTACTTGTAAGGTACAGATTACAGCACTGACTAAGAAAGTAATGAGAACTACAGGGATATACAAGTTGTTAATTGACATCTCCCTCCCACCATATCTGCAACAATAATCTAAAT